>NC_139406.1:4640000-4655000 GCF_905368555.1 Meleagris gallopavo | reverse complement strand
GATTTAATTCTGTCTGAGTTTTAGTTTTCCTAATCTGATCCCTGACTACATGGGTGACTTCTTTGAGGTGCACCCAGGTAACTTGTTCTTGCTTCCACTCCCCATAGATTTCCTTTTTGCACCCGAGTAAGTCCAGGAACTCCTTGTTCATCAACAGATACCTCCTGGCGTTCTTGTCAACCTGCCTCTTTCTCAGAATGCACTGCTACTGGGCTTGGAGGAGATGGTTCTTGAATACTAACCAGGTTTCTTGGGCCCCTCTTCCGTTCAGGTTTTTATCCCATGTTACCTTGCCAAGCAGTTCCCTGACGAGTTCTATGGCTGCTCTCCTGAAGTCCAGAGTAGCAAGCTTGCTGTGCATCCTTTTTGACACCCCAAGGATCTGAAACTACACAATTTCGTGGTCACTGCAGCCAAGGCTGCTCTTGAGCTTCATGTTACTCACAAGCCTCTCTTTGATGGTGATGAAGACAAGGTCCAGCATAGCACTTTTTCTCAGGGGTTCCTGTACCACTTGAAATAGGAAGTTATCATCACTGCATTACAGGAATCTTTTCGATTTCTGGTGCCCTGTTGTGTTGTCCTTCCAACAGATATTGGCGTGGTTGGAGTTCCCCATAAGGACCGTGTTCTGTGCATGCGAAGCTGCTCCTATCTGTTTATAGAGGGCAAAGGATGTGTTTATAGACTGTTAAGGATGATGCAAAAAGGCTAACAAGAAGTCATACAATAACATTTTATTTGATGATTCAACTACGGAATGTATGCGCAGTAAGGAAGGGGGAATTTTCCTTAGCAAATAAATATGTACAAGAGACTAAATGAAGACATATAGTTGGAGGTAATACTTCAGTCTTGATAAATTAATATGTCAACTTTGATCAAGAGGTGTTCAAAAATTTTTAAAAAGTGTTTTTTATTACAAATTGTATGTTATCACAACCGGTTCCATTAGTAGATAATCACAAACATTCTAACTTTTTCTATTTTCTACATCTATTTTAGGCTATAATGCTGAAGAAAAACAGCTGGGGTTTGAGCAATTGATATTTTTTTGCTCTGTTTTTGCTACAATGCACCAACATCACAGTGGTAGCCTGGGGCTAAAAAGCCAGTTTCTGACATCCAGAACTTTTTGGTGTGGTGATTAGAAAATTACCTCCACACTATGTTCTTGTACTGCTGTTATTTCCTTCCTGTCACTTCATTAGAAGAATTGTCCTCATCTTCCAACTCTTTAACTCAAATACAGGCATCAGTATTTGCAGTGCTTGTATTCGGTACCTCGAGGAAAGTCTAATATGGGCTGAGTGGATACTCAACTAGCTGGGACAAAACCAAAAGCCTTGAAGTTTTGAACTCTTTCTTCGATACTAAGTCTGCTCCAGTTCCCAGCCAAAGAGATTCATTTATCCCAGCTATTCACCTCTCTCCCTCCCATGCCATTTCTGGCAAGGTGGAAGCAAATGTCTAGCATACACATTCTTTCCCCAGCTGGATTCAGGTATAAAACTTTCTGACAAGGAATAGCAGTAAAGGGACCAAAGCTAGCTCTGGAGATGAACTTAAGGCCCTTGAAATCTGTAGCATGCCAAGACAGCTTTATAATTTTTTTTTTGTTTTAATTTAAACTAAAAAAAAACATAGAAGGATGGGCTGCTGAGATCATCTGTCACACCATCTGTGGTTGCCTAGCAGAATTACTCCAGCCTTGAGCTGAAGAAGCTCCCATTTGCAGCTGAACTGCAGTTGGGGGTTTTATTAATACATCTCTCATTTATATAGCACCTTTCACTCTCAAGGATCCCAAAGTACTTGTTAAAGGATAAAGTTGAGGACTGAAAACTGTTAGAGGAGTAGTAGAAGTGGGAAAATTCCCTCCCTCCTGACCAGTGGCTTCAAAACTTTTCAACAAAGCATTTACTGCTGAATTTGTTATTCCCTTTTGTTCTTCAGCACATGGTTTAATGGGAGGTTGGGACCTTTGAGGCCTTGTGCAGCCGTGAGCTGATTTGTTCCTGTGGAGACAATTGCATAAATGTTTTATATCTATTGTATGTGTTACTCACAAAATTTCTAAGACTCTGTTATCAAGCTTTATACATATTCATACTTATATATATATACACTCGGAGAACAGAAATTAAAAAGAGGAAGAAACAACTGTGATCAGCTGGCATTCAGAAAAATTAAAAAAGAGAGACATAAAACATGTGGAGTAATCAGTAGTTTTCAGTCAAATGGCATTTAAATGCTGCACTGATGCATAACCTGCCCTCCTGTTCTACGAAGTGGGAGGACAGGTGATATGTCAGCTGTGCTCTGCCATGTAACTACAGTAGAAGGGCTGAGTTAATGACAGACACAAGGCTTTGGATGAATGCTAACATGCTGCTATTTCTATGCTGAGATGAAGTAGCAGGGCCTGGATTTATCATTAAAAGAGACCCAAGAGGCTCTCACTGAGCCAGCTGCTAGGGCCTTAAAACATATGTCGCACCCTTCAGCTGTTCATCAGTACAAAAGGCTTCCATCTCAAAGCACTTGACCTTGTTAGCCTCAGCGGTGTCAGTGATATTTTCAACAGGGAGACAACAGATCAAGTATGAAGAGGAAAATCTCTTAAGGAGTGCGTGCAGACCACAGCAAAATCACCTCAGAAACATAGCCTGTGGATAATGGCAGCTATTTCTGATGTTTATGATTTGTAAAGCAGGTGGGAGGCTTCTGGTTTACAAAGCAGTCGTAGATCATGGAAAAAAAAAACAAATAGCAAGAAAATAAAAATAAGTCAGTGTCAAATAAACTAACTTCCTAAATTCTGAAATTTTCAAGCCTTTTTCTTTCTTTTTTTTTTTTTTACACCCATCACTTGTTGTATTCTTACTAACTTCGAGGGAAGTTCTGCTTGAGTAAGGGCTGAGTGGGGAGTTCTGAAACCAGAGGGAATTATTGCAAGAATTACAGCTGTGGAATCACTCTGACATTTGCAGGTTGTATTAACAGGATGGTGATACATTAGCAGATGTGATACTGATGCACAGTGCTCAGAAAGGATAGAGCATTCTCTCAGATGCACCAAGAGAACTGGTGCTAATCAAACTCCATGGAGGAAGTCACCATTTTCCTCCAAATCTATCCATTTAATAGTTAATGCCCTTCACACTTAGGATTTTGTGAAGATAGTTTGCACATATTTAATGTGTCGATGTAAAGGTGTACCTTTCCATTTTCTCCCTCTGAAATAAAAATGCTGTATTTGTTTTTTCAGTTTCATTCCTTACTTGTACAGACTCATGTAACACCATCCTTTAAAAGTAACCAGAATGAAACACTCCACTTTTTATACATCTGTCCTGGAAGGAAGGAAGCAGAAAAAGGACAGAGAGCATGAAAAGGAAAAAAAAAAAAACAAAACAATGACAGATGTTAGTTAGGTTGCTTAACACTGTGCCAGAAGGCACTCAGATGCCGTGAAGCTGAGCTCAGTCTGAAACCTGCACTACTAAATCACGTATCTGAGATGGACCTTCTGAATTACGAGCTTTTATTAAGAATCATGAGATTATAAAAAATAATTGTTTGGGTGGTGAGTTTTGTTTGTCTTGATGTTATGGTCTTTTGGGATTGCATTCTTTACCATTGAAATGATGCAAGATCGGGTATTTTTTTCCCCCCCAGACCTGGAAAGGGAGATACACATGAATGGGTGTTCTGACCTCGTGAAGGCCAGGGGACATGGATAGCTGCCCCTGTTTAGTGCTGTGGTTGGGCCTAGTTATTGAAGAAATTACAGTGCTGATGGGAGAAGGGGTGTTGGCCAGGAAATACCTAAATCACATGAAACTGAGCTGCAGTGGTTGTTGTGTTGAGATGTATTACTAAAGATTAGGGGACAAGCAATCGTTTGTCCTGAGGAAAGGGTCTGAGGAGCTTTCATGCCAAGATTTTAGGCCATAGAGGCTCTGTGGTGGGACTGTAAAGAGAAGTATCCCTTGTCAATTTGATCCAGCACAGGAATGTACCCACAGATTAGACTGCTGTGGCTGAGGGCTCAGCCTCCAGCTTTTACCAGGCCTTATTCTGTGCACTTTTTGCATCCTGTAAACAGAAAGGGAAAGCTATAGGTTACTCACACATACATCTGATATGAGAAAATGGCTCATCTGATTAGGAACAAAAGGATACGGCACGCAGACACCCATTTCTATCCAGGCACAGCAGATTAGGCATATAATCCCTTGGTTTCAAAAAACTGCTTTCAATTACTTGAGCAGAATTGGAGTTCAGCATCTTTGAGGAGTGGGCTGGAATTATTGGTGAAATAATGCTGGAGTTTTCATTGTTTTCTAATGCAAAACTGTGTTATAATGATACTTGAAAGGAATGTGAACATTACTTTGATAGTTAATGCAGAAAGCAGATACAACAATTTTTTTGGTGGGATAATTTTTTTTTTTTTTTTGCATACAGAAGTGATTTCATGATGTGTGAAGTCTGACAAGTAAATCTCCTTAATGATTCTCACCACAATGAACACAGAAAATAGCTCTTTTTCATACAATACAATACATATTAGATAACAGCTGGTAACTGATAATATGAAAGAGATCAATTCTGCAAGCTGCAGAGCACCTGCAGTTCTCATTGACTTTGATAAGAGCTGGAAGCCTCAGCCTTTCAGAGGATGTTTCCAGTACCCTGCAGGATTGAGTTTACCAAGATTTTTTTTTTTTTAACTGTAATTTAGTTATTGTTATGTTAACGTCTCAATCTTTTGATGCAAATTAGCTGCAGAAGGGGGAAAAGTATCTTGAGTGAAGATTACTCTGCCAGTGATTAAAATACTTTTATGGCATCACTGTGAGTACTGTAAAATAAAGAATATGTTGCATCAATAGGTTAAAGTAGTACAGCAGATACACATGATGCTGTGGTAGGATTCTCATATGTAACATCTGGGATCTTCATTAAAAACATTACAGAACGAGAAAATTCAGGGCACTGAAGCCACAGAGTTGTTACTTCTAGTAGCATATGCCATTTTTGCTGATGAACTGTGAACTGGAAATATTTATAATCTCAAATATAAGCGGTTCTAGAAGTATTGACATTTAGTATGTAAAAGAAAAAAAATGCTTGAACCTCAGAACCATTATGATTTTATAACCTGAATATTTAAGGTAGAGAGAAGAGACAGGAGAAACAAATAAAATTTAGAAGATAAGACATGAGGCTGTGCACACAAACAAATATCTGCCTTGAAGAACAGCTGTTTATATTGCTAGCAGTGCATCTAATTTGTACAGGAGGACTGCTTAGGAAAGAAAAGGAAAATTTGTATCCAAAATTAAGAGATAGTGATGAGCATCTTCCACTCCTGTTGCATCCTGAGGCCTTCCTGGGGCACATCGTTGGGGCTGTCCTATCTGAATGACCTGTGGGACGCAATGAAAATGTGTTCAGCAGCTTTGTTGGGAACTTTTTGTAATTTCATGCTGGAATAAAATTATTCTTACTACCCAAACGTTAATAGAGTTTGAAGTTACTCTGCTGATACCTTTTGCAAGCTGTTGAAATGTGTGTTAACTAAGAAGAGAAAGATGGGATGTTGTAGGGATGGGTTAGGCTGCTGCATTCCTTTTGGATGGTTGTGAACATTGGTGTGGTGGAAGAATAATGCAATTCATCTCAGTTCCATGGCTACCTGGAGCTAGAAAAGGAAAGAAGAAGGTGTCAGAAGATGCACCTATAGTGTGTTTGGAGGTTGTAGGTCCAGCATGGGAGAGTAAACCTGCACTCCATCATAGTTTACTGTTTCCATTCTGTGGAGCTGCTTTCTGCCAGTTTGGCTGCAGTCCTGGTGTCTTAAATTAACCTCAGGTGAATTCTTCTGGATCTAAAAGGAGAGAAATGCTTATAATGAATATTCTTCTCCTTGGCAAGGTGAGAACACTGCCCTACACTGTGGCTGCAAGCCTTTGCAGTGCTGTGCCACATCATCAGTCCATTTGATGGTTCAGGGAGAGGCAAGCAGCTCCTCTTCTGAGACACAGAGGAGAAGAGCAGGCTGCAGCTTGTGGGAAAATTGACAAAACTGAACGTCCTTCACGTGCAGCTGGTGTCAGACGGCTGTGCACCATGACCCAAGGAAATCATCCAACCACTGCCAGGTACCCTCCTTCCTCTGCTTTGCTCTGGGTGCAGAAGGGATGTGCGGGGAGGCTTCAGGGCTTTAGAAACCTGTCTGCAGCTGTTTTGGAAAGGAAACCAGATGAACATGCTCCTGTGTCCATTTCTTGAAGTGCACTCAGCTGAAGGGTAAAATATGGACTTACACATGGGAGAGGAGTCTTTGTTTTAATGTACCCTTAGGGGATTTTCACTATTAGCCTGTGACCATTTGACTTTTGCTCTTGTTTAATTTCTGATAGAATAATATTAGTGGTTAAAAAATATAAATGTTGTTTGAATAAGATCTAAGTCCATCTGACTTCCACTCATTACAGGATTTTGAGTTCCTTACAACTACTATAGATGCAGCTTTAATATATTAATTTAAAAAACAAAACCTCTACTCCTGTATTCTTTTCCTCAATAGAAAATCCTTCACAATCTGGAGACAGACTGAGATAATATTTTAAAGCACTAGGAAGTGACTGATGCTGTATGCTCATTTACTCCCTGCCACTCTGTATTCCTCTGTGTCCTTACTTTTCATCACAGGAATCTTGGGACCTTCTATTGAAACAGAATAAGATGAATTCAATTGTTTGCTCACTTTTTCCTTTTGTCTACCTGATGGCACATTCATGTTTCAGCATGGTTTCCTTTCAAACCATTTTTTTCTTTTTTTGTCACATAGATTTCAGTAAGAGGGACTGGAGAGCTACTGCAATTTCTTCCAAGCAGCAGATGACCTTCCAGGAGAGCATTTACAGCAGTGAGCTCTTAGTTGCCTTCTGCAATGCCCTCATTTCTTCCCTTGTATCAAAATAGCATTTAAAATGTTTTTTTTTTTTTTTTTCTATGCATGCCTGTCTGCCTAAGACAATATTTCTACTTCCTTGTGATGACAGAGCTACTGCAGTATGAGGAGATTCTGTAAGTACGTGCAAACATGCACTCTTCTTTCTTCATCCTGTACGGTAAGATACAGAAGAAGATAGTGACTTATTCCACAATTCTCTTCAAATAACTTTCTGCCAAACATTTGGTTTCCAAATGGAAAAAACCTTAAGATTTAAAACTTCCCTTCATATTCTGACTTCTTAATTCTTCTGTGTGCTCTATCAACTCTCTGTTTTTGTCTTGGCTCCTACTTGCTGACGCAGCACCCGTTTTCTTGTCTAATTTATAAACTGTTCAGCTGTGCCTTTATTCACTGTTTTCTTTTAATTACATATTCTTGTTAACCTCTTTATCCTTTCAAAGTTCCAGATTGTGATTGACGTGTGGCATTAATTAAGGCATATAATTTATGACATTGGATCTTGAAATTAATAAGTGACCATACAATTACATGTTTTGCCTAATTGTCCTTCAGTAATATAAAGATTGACACTTACTGCAGCATTCAAAGTTAAAAGCTCTCGAACAGATAATACAGCTGAATGTAATCACCAATGAATCTAAACTAAACAGATTCCTTGCAAAGGACAGGCTGTTGGCAAAATACTCCTAATTTGGCCTTGTTTTATTAAATCTATGAATCTGTATGCACAGATCACTCTCAGAATTCTTTTCAAATTCTAATTTTTCAAAGACTTTTAATTGCAAATAACTTACTGTTCTGTCATTTTCACTGCAATTTCTCTTTCAAATTTTTACTCCCACGTGGAAAAGTGCCGACGTTTCAAAAAGCAGCAACATTTATTCTTGTTGATACAAACCACAACACTGCAATATTCTCTACATCACTGTAAAATCTGGCAACTTGATATATTACAGGTATGCCAAATTTCTCCTTGTTACTAGTATACATTGCGTCTCATAGCTGTGAAGAAGAACATGAGAAGTATCATTTGGGTACCATCTGTTAACGCTGTTAGCAGATTTGGGATTCTGAAACTATTTCAAACAGCATCCTTGATTTTGACTGTGAAATTTCTCTTGAGTTCGAAACTATTTTAATCTACTCCCCTGACACTGATAATTCCCTTATAATTTTATGTAATTTTGTCAAGGGAAAATATAAATGTCCTTTATATGGTGAGACAGGTTATCGTATTTGAAATTTCTGTAGCTTTGTTTAAAGGAAATACCTATTTTTATGTTTATTCAAATAAATTCAGAGAACTGCAGAAAGTATTCCAAGTTTAGAGTTTTAAAAGTTAATTTGAAAGATAACGTTAAGAGAATAAAGATATGTTGTATACTTCAGTCAGAAGTACATGCCTGGTGCCTTCTTCCAGAGCCCTAACATGTGGGACATCACAACATTTACTGTTTGAATTGATTCCTATGTTTTGAAAACCTCTAATATTCTTATATCTTAAAAGAAACTGTGCATAGACTTATGAGTACGGCTTTCTGTTTTTTTCCCAACCTATTTTTAACCATGCTGTTATTTATTCTTAATGCCCAGTGATAAGAGAAACAACCAAAGGTAAAATGGGAGTAAACGAATCAAACAAGTCATTGCAGAGCAGCTGTTCTAAAAACATAGACATCTTAGAAATAAAAACAGATTAAAGAGATAAAACTGAAAACAGATTAAGCCAAATGTGCTAATAGTCATTTTCACTTGTTCTTTTCTTAAGAAAGAAAGAGTATCAGAAAAGTAAGCCAAGTTTACATTGCAAAAGAATTTCTAAAGAATTCAGTGGGCTCTTATCTTTATTCATTGTATTATTCTACTCCAAACCAAAAGCCCCACAGAAGGTAATTGGAGTGTTCACAGTTCGGACTGGAGACAAGGCACAGTTGAGCTGCCTGTGAATAACACTGCACATCTCAATAAATAATTCTTGATTTCATTGTCATTTCATTGCAGTGGTTAAGGAAGGGTGACTTGGTTAAAACAAACGCAGATCGATTTGTCAAGCAACGTGCTTCAACCTTGGGTGCTTATGCATTATGATCAATAATGTTTACAGTCTTTCTCTGTCTCCTCAAAGAGAATGTGCCTCTCGAAGGGAATGAGATTCTCTTCTGTTTGAGACACTATAACTGTGGAAACCCATTTCTGGGATTTTTTTTTTGTTCAATGTCGGTACAAAAATGAAAATAAACATGCAAGATGTGAATGGCCATGTGCATAGACATCTTATATATATATATAATAGAAAGAGCAGCGATCGATAAAGCCCAGAAGAAGAAGGTAACAGCTGTAAGCAGCCTTGTACTGGAGCTGTAATCCTGATGAATAATGTTGCTGTCATAACAGCAGGGATAATTTAATGCTGACACTTAGCAGCATGATAAATAGCTTGTCAGACATAGGCAGTGACAGAGTCAAGTGAAACTGCCCATGACAAGTTCTGAAATATTAATCTTCTACTAGACTGTGACTGTGCTGAAGGGGCAGCAGCATACAGAAGACTGGGAAAGGAGACACTTTGTAATGTAAACAAATGTACTTTAGGAAAAAATGCTTTTATTGCATAGATATCATTCCCTTTACAAGGGCTACAATATAATTTCTTTACAATACACAGAACACTTATGCTTTGCTACAGTCTGTTGTTATTTTCCTGCATATTCTCTGATGTCATCTTACTGACATTTCCTTGCTTACTGTTGAGGCTTTTTGATTTTAGAGGTTTTTCAGACATGAAGTTAAAAAGAAAATATATTTCCTCCCTATTCTTTTCCAGTCCATCTACTGTTCTTCCAGTGATTTTTTTCCAATTTCTCCAATTTAGCTGGGATCCTTATTCTAAATGGCACATAAGCAACATGACAGGATTCCCTATTCAAACAACAATTGATTTATTAACTACTTCTCCATTAGAGATGATCTAGGGTGATAGTGGATGTAACAGCCACTAGTTATTTAAAGCAGGCTATTTGTTTAGGCGTAAATTGCTTAATAAAGTACCATGCTATTTTGATCTTCAGGGAGATTAAATAGTTCATTCAGTACTCTGTGAATTATGTGTCAGAGACCTCTGTATCCATTTTGGATACTATTTTGATCACCAGGACTGTTCATGATATGAAAGTCATCAGGGCTGACATCAATAAAATCTGATCAGATTATGATGGACATGCACTTAATGAAGGTAATGGCAGGACACTGCAAGCAAGTAATAAGGTCTGAGATGTGCATCAGCTTTAGAGAGGTGCATGTGACTAACATTGGTTCCACATCACTGCTAGCAATGGCCTGGTAGAAGCAGTGGTAAGAAACCTCTTCTAAAGTTTCCCAGTTTACCATATTAGTAATAGTATGACTATGATTACAGTTAAAAAAAAAATGATCCCAGTAGCAAGAGAGAAGGCTTAATTGTTACAAAGGTGCATTGTCATCCTTAAGTTAATAGTACTCTAATTCTTAAGAGTTTGTAAATTGAGCTGTCAATGAAGCGTTGGCTCAAGGTCTTATTTATTCCTCGGTACACTGTAGATGGGTTGAGGCTGCTATGCGTTTGTCTTCAAAGCCAGAGCAGTACCTGAGTCTCTGTAGCTACCCTGACAACTTATTGCCTTATTGGCTTTGAAGAAAGTGGCTGAACAAAGTCTGAGGTGGCTGAAGGATGAACCGCCGATGTATGCAGTAGTTTCATTCCCCAATAAGTACACTGCTAGAATGCCAGACAAAGGAAACTAGTGCAGAAACGTGAGAAGCCATTGGTACAAGGCAAGCTAAGTGCTGCACAGAGTTCATAGTATAAGTACAGTTATTTCTGAAATAAAGTGGAAAACACAGTTGACTGTCTAGACTTGAAATACAGCTGGTTAGAAAAACTGAATGGTTCGACCCATTTTTCATGGGAAGAAGTTTTTATCTTTCAGACTGAGAAACACAGCTCTATTGCTACCTATATTTTTGAAGGTAGTATATATATTATGCATGCATAATACGTTGATCAGTTTGTGCTTTAGAGTCTGACTCAGCCTGTTGGTGTCAATAAGTAGTATTACTTATCTAGGTGAAATTTATTCTGAAATTTTCACAGCAAGATACTTTTACTTGCCTTTCATGTAATTGCTGTTGTCTCCAGTGGTGAAAAGGTGGACTGTTTTATGGTCAGCTCCAGGATAAAGAGGAAATTACTTAGGTTCAGCAATTACCATGCCATGAGACTTAATTTTTTTTTATTATTTAAATAAAATGTGTGGGGGTTTTTTTATGATTAAATACAGACAAACTTACAAAACTTGTTCAGTAATAAAATTCAAGGTTATAATTTTACTAAAAAGATAAAAATGCATTTAGTTATTTTACTCTTATGAGATATCAGATTTTCTATCACCTTTTATTATTAAAACAAATATTTCAACTCATTCCCTACATATCTTAGTTTCAGTGTTAATTTTGTTGTTAATTTTTCTTGAATTCTTTAATAGTGAACATCAAAAAAGAAGGTAGGGCAAACAGATTTTGAACTGAAAATACAAGGATTTTTAGATCCAGTTGTAAAAGAAGATATCAGCTAACTAGACACTGGAGTTTTTAATGCAGTATCTTAGTCAGAACGAGCTAATACAAAATATTAGCAGAAAATGTTTTAACAAGCTTGAAGCGTGATGAAATTAATTGATAGCATTTGTTTGTACTTGGCTAATTTATCTGTACATCTATTTATTTTGTGTTAATAAGGATTTAGATATATATATATATTCTATATATTTTTATATATATATTCTATGTACTTAGAATAATGATAGATAAGATCCAACCTGCTCTACATTTAAATATTAAATATATTTAAAGTAATAAAAAAGTCTTAATGGTTTACTTTTTTTGCAGTATAAAACTTGCTGTTTTTATGAACTCTTACTCAGTTTGATGGAATATAGTAGGAACAATTTGAAATCAGGTGATATAAAAATATCTTTTTTATATTTCTTTTTTGCTGAAAGGAATGGAAAATTAGTAACTACAGTAAGTTCTGAAATAGAAACATTCTGAAGAACCTTCAAAAAACGAGCATAGATTTTTTTTCAATATTGTGTATTAGAGGGATTTGTTTGTCTTCTTAATTGCAGCCAGTCAGTGAAATAACTCATCTCTCTCCATCTAAGTGAAAGCATAGATTCATAAAATTGTTAAGACTGGAAAAGACCACTAAGATCATGTAGTCCAACCATCAACCCATCACATATGCACACAAAAGCATAGTCCTTATTGCTACATCTACCCCTTCTTTGAAAATTTCCAAGGATGATGACTCCACCACCTCCCTGAGTAGCCTATTCCAATACCTCACCATTCTTCTGAGGAGAAATTATTCCTAACAACCAACCTGAGCCTCTCCTAGCTCAGCTCGAGGCCACTGTCTCTCTTCTCTTCCTATCACTAGTTACCTGGGAAAAGAGGCTGACCAGCACCTCACTACAGCCTCCTTTCAGGTAGTTGTAGAGAGTGATAAGGTCTCCCTCAAGACTCCTCCAGACTAAATCCCAGTTCCCTCAGCTAATCCTCATAAGACTTGGCTCCAGACCCCTCACCAGCTTCATTGCCCTTCTCTGGATACATGCCAGGGCTTCAATGTCTTTCTAGTATGGAATGGTCCAAAACTGAACACTGTACTCAAGGTGTGGCCTCACCAGTACAGAGAAACAATCAACTCTCTAGTCCTGCTAACTACACTACTACTATTTTTAATGCAAAACAGAAGGCCATTGGCATTCCTGGCCACCTGGGAACACCAGCTTCTGTTCAGCTGGCTGTCAGCTAACACCCACAGATCCTTTTTCCTATATGCAGCTTGCCAGCCACTCTGCCCCAAGCCAATGCATGGGCTTGTTGTGACTGATGTGCAGGACCTGGCACTTGGTCTTGGTAAAGCTCATCCCACTGGCCCTATCCGATTGATCCAGTCTATTCAGATCCCTCTTTAGGGACTTCCTGTCCTCAGGCTGATCAACTCTTCTTCCCAACTTGGTGTCATCTGCAAATTTACAGAGGGCACACTCAATCCCATTGTCCAGATCATCAGTAAAGATATTAAACGTGGCTAGCCCTGTTTAACAATTTTTGCCCACATTATAGTATTTTCCAGTGAATAAAAGACAGTAGTGTATCTCTTTTAGGATTATTTTGTGTTTATTATTTCAGTTTTGTTTATTGGAGCTCTTTTATCCTTGTGTACTGTGGTAAATTGTAGGGATTAGATGTACGGTACTCTGTAACTATGCAGCTATCAACTTCCTGGTATTTTTATTTGATTAAATGAAGTCTTTTAGGACCACTTTTGCTAGGCTTTTGCTTTCCTTTAAGAGCTGCTGTACTTGTTGGCAATCTCTCTTCTGGGTTTCCCTCTCTTAAATGATAGCTTCAGAAAAATGTGTGCTATGGCATTTTGTAAAACAGGAAATAAATAATAAAGTCCAGAAGAGCTATTTGATTAGAATGATCCACACCTGTTACCTGTCTGCATCTCCTCAGATTTACATTAAAATGTTAATTGAAAACAGCTGCAAGTACAGGCCCAATCCTCTTTGTATGGCGTATCCTTGACACTAATGAGAATTAGCACAGTTTGCTGAAGAGGCAGAACTTACTTCCTCCTTTACATACTCTTCTTCATTTCCGTTAAGTGCTGATGGGGTAGCAGGACTTTTATCTCAATGCTAGTTGTGCCATTTTTAGGAGTCTAGTTTTGTATTAGTCTTGCATACAATTTTATTTTTTACTATTACATGAGCGTGATAAATTATAATTTGCAGATTTCAGAGTTTCAAAGTGAGACTAAATATATAGAAAGTTGGCAGGAATCAAGCTATCACAAAGGAGAACATACAGCATAGCCACCTCTTCTGCACTGTGCTTCCCTCCTTTACTTCCTTTTCCCCACACTGCTCTGGTAGAACCCTTAGGAAAGATCTGGCTCACATAGCCAACCACTTACAAAGAGATAAGGATCAGAGATAGCAGTTGCTCAGGCAGCCAGAACATCGCATCCTGCTGGAACATTCCTGTTCATCTTGTCTGACATCTCCCTCTCTGACAAGTCTTTTGTGTTCCTGGCTACTTGCTCCCCTCTATCCACTTGCCCCAAGTAAGGAACAATCCCCAGGCTCAGCCACAAACCCAGGCAGGGAGATGCACGACAACAGCCTGCTCAGCATTTATTTTGAAGCAGCAGTATTTTTATGTATCACAGTGGTAAAATTTACTAATAAGGACCATAAGAAGTAGCATGTAAGGTACATATGTAAATGTAACTTTATTTAGTTTTCAAGCATGTGATAGAACATTTTGGCTTTTGCTGTGTAACTATAAGACTAAACATTTGTCATGAGGCAACTTACCAAAGAGCAACTACATGCATGAGTTTGTTATCACTTGTTCCCTCTTGTCTAAGTAAAATTGCAGCTGTGGTGGACATCATATCAGTATAGTCTGCAAAGCATGCTGGGAAAAGACATAGATGATCTTTATAAGATAATAAATTTTCAGTTGGTTCACGTTGAAATGATTTGACAGGGACAGCATATTTGTCCCTGGTTAGAAAGATTGGAACCTTCATATAGAAGCATAAATTGATTTTATTCCCCGTTCCCTTATCTTAAAATGTTTAGAAATAGAAAAGTTTTTTTTTATGATTTATTACTTGAAAGCCATGAAGTCTCTTGCTGGCAAAATGAAGTAGCAGTACATACCTGTTAACTCCGTGTTCTGTCAAATTGTAAGTACAATCATTATAGAATTTCACATGTGGGAAGTTTATTTTTGGCATTTTTTCTTTGGTATTTATTTTAAGTGAGAAGAATATTTTAAAGCAAGGAACTAGTTTATTGCCTCACGCTCCCCAGTGCGTGGTTTCCTAATGCCAGCAGATTTGCAAGTTTTTATGACCTGTCACAGGAAGTCCTGGCAAGAGGTTT
>NC_139406.1:4597500-4635000 GCF_905368555.1 Meleagris gallopavo | reverse complement strand
GCATCAGAAAGAGGTTATTTTATAGTTGTTATCCAGTGTACATAAATCAAGAAATGTTTAATTCTATTTGTTTTCTTAGTCATAAATTTTAAGTACATTAAGCCAAAACACCTCGGTTGTGCCCAACTGCATTATGAGTTTCACGTGCATTGCATATCCTTCTGAAGCTGACAAAAAAGTCCCTTCTTTGCTGAATTCTCCAAGAGCCACGTTTAAAATGTTGCTGCTATCTTTTGCATAAAAATCTCTGTAGAGCTTCATGTTACTTACACTGTGAGAACGTGTATGGATTGCAACTACTGATTTTTCTGGCATGTTGAAAGGAAAACTTATATAGAGAGAGATGGAGTAAAAGAAACATTAACCTATTCAGAGTTCTTTGATAAGGTTTTTTGTGTGCTTTCCAGTTATCTTTACCAAACAAAATCCATGAATATTGTACATAGCAAGTAAACTAGAGGATATAGATCAACATATTCCAAGGCAGTTGTCATGACCTTCTTGAAAAGTTCTTAAATTAGAACGTCAGATGGCATTTCTTGTCCTGCAGGAAAAATTTAATATATTTAAAACAAAAAGTGTTTTGGTACTTTTTAATTTTCTGTCATCACTCCCACACATCACTTCTGGACAATGCCAAAGGAATATCTTTCTTCTACTCATTGTTTGTTAGTGCACAGTGTGGAGCAAAATATTCAGGGTGATTTCCTCTTTTTAAAGGAGAAACATTCTTTGCTGCAACATTGCTTCAAGTATTTGCTGCTCTTAAGTCTGCTGTTCTCTCCTGGCCTATTCACCTTCATTATGTCTGTTTTTTATACTTTACTGACATGATAACTGAAAGAAAATCTTATTAAATATCCTCTACTTTTTGTAATTTTCTTGCCCCTACACTGTGTTCATCCTATTTGATGCTGTGCATAATACACGTGGAAAGAGCCGTATTTATTTCAGTTAAGCCATATTATATTGTGATCAACATTTTTACAAAATGACCAGAGGTCTTAGGTTTGTTTTTTGTGTGTGTGCATGTACAATTTCTTTTTTGAATGCCTTGCTTTTATGATCCCTAGTGAGCTGTTCCATTAACTGTAGTGTTTATTGTTTCCTTTTAATGAAAACTCTTTGAAAATTTTTATGTCTCCTAATTAAATTTTGTAATAGCTGAAGAATTTAAGAATAGAAATCTTAATTTATTTTACAGCTGTCTCCTTTATCTATGACTGGTATAGAGACAGGTTTTTTTGCTGTTTTTTTTTTTTTTTTTTGAGTTGGTAGAATGATCTTAATTCTCAAATTCATCCCTTTGAAGATTTGAAAAACGTCTGGCTGAACAAGTTTGAAGATAGAAGGTTGAGATGCCCTTTGAACAATGTTTTCTTCCTCAACTGCTTCTTCCACTTCCAATCCAGATGGCAATAATTTAGCATAAACTTCATACAGAAGCCTGCAAAGGTGTTAAGCTAGGGGTGCTGATCTGATCTTATCATCAGGATCAGTGATATAATACATGCAAAAAACAAACAAACAAACAAAAACAAACAAAAAGACCCACAACAGTCTGTAAAGCTCTTCACCATATACACTCAGTCCTGTGGAGATAATTATGCTGCTCTTATCCTCTGCACTTTTCTCATTGGGCTGACTGATGGTGGACTGCTGAGCTGAAGGAAAAATACTGGTGGAAACACAAAATGGCTATGATTGCTGGATGCATTCCTGATGGTCTTGCTCTGCTTGAGTCCACGTCAAAGAGTTTTATCCAGGTAGCTCAGTTGTTTCTATGCTTCCCTTGCACTCTTGATGAGAGCAACATGTGTAGTAAAAGCAGCAGAAGAGCCACAGCAGCATTTCTTTTAATTGCTGTGGACTTGTGACTGTTTTGTCTTGTTACTGAAATGAGGATTTTAATTTCTGAGAGTCTCAAGGAATACGTGCTTAATGGTAACAATGCAAACCTGGCGAGGTGGAAAATCTTGGGGAGGCAGGACCATCTGAGAATTCAAGAGAAGACACTCCTGCCTGATCCACAGCCAGCAGAGTTCTTATCCCCTCATTATAGCTAGCTTGGTCAATCATTATTTCCAGGCCATTGCACTGTCTTAAGTCATATTTTGCGTAGGAGGAATGCTATGCTTTGCTGTTGAGGTTTGCTGTTATGTATGAAATATGAATACTTAGATGTGATAGAAAATGCATATTCAAATTATCAGATACAAGAAAGAAAGTCTTAATTCTCAGATACAGTCTTCTCAACTGTTCTTGGAGTCCATCTTTAAATGCAGTAGTAATGCAAATGTAGATTGAATTCCAGAAAATCAAATTCACATTAGCATGTATTGTAACATCTCTTGTAAGTTGTGTGCAGTAGAGTCAAGTCTTCTATAGCTGGATATTTAGAACTATTTCTTCTGTGGCTATTCCTCATTTGTGTCTTTGGGGGCTTCAGAACTGATGATGTGGTGTAGAGTATGCATTGTGATAGAGAGGAGCAAACTATGTCTAAAATGTCCTTTTTTTTTTTTTTTTTTTTAATTTAAAACATCCAGTTGGATAAAAATAGGCATCTTTTTGCCATTTCACACAGTTCTTGAGGATCAGTCAAAGCATGAAATATAATAATCCAATCTATATGTGCTTTATGCTATCCATCCAATTACTCTGGATAAGGTTCTCTGTTGGCATATGATCTGAACGGTTCTAAAATAAATTACCATCTGATATTATTTCAGACATGATAATTTTGTGCAGTTGAAGCAAAGCAAAGTGTAAGCTGCAAAATAAGGAATAAAACCATAATTACCAGTTCCGTTTATTCATAACATATTAATACAATGTAAGTATCTGGCAGGCAGGAATTTATGGATACTCAAAAAAGCCAACCAAACGGTTGTTCTAATGAACACATAAAAACTAACATGTTTAAGCAGTAAATCATGGTGTTTGGTTTTTTGTTGTTGTTTTTTTTTTTTTTTTTTTTTACTTTTAAATGAAAAATGCATTCAAACTTTGTATGGGAAGTAATGTATTTTTCACAGTATAAGTGTATGGAAGCATTTCAGGATGGACGCAAGTACCAAGGGGGTACAATAGGAACTCTCACAGAGATTTTTGTAATGTACTTCTGTTCCTCAATATTTTTTTTCATGTGGATCCTGGCCTTTTAAATTCAAAAGGAATGAGTACCCAAGGTGAGGCTTCAGACATGAGTTATACATGAAATCTTGAGAAGTAGAGCTCTTCGAGTCTCATATGAGGTGAAACTACCAAAGCCAACTTATTTTGTGAAAGTTTTTATTTCTCTTTTTTTAGAATATTAAAAAAAAAAAAACACAAAAACAAGCAAATATTTTTCTCTATTGTTAGATTTTATATACTTTATTGAAAAGGATCAAGCTTCATACTGTTTATTCTTGTTTAGATTGTTATAATCTTTACATAACTTTCTGCTGGAAAGGGGCTAAACTAGCCACCAAAGTTGCAGTCACTCCAGACATTTCACCAAGGAAAAAAAAAATAAAGGCTTGGTTTATTTATCTGTTTTTATAAAGGAGGTGGTGGTGACAGGACAGCATGCCTGTCTCAATCATCCTGACACAGCCTGTCATGTTACTTAACAAAATATTTTACTAATTGTTACTGTTTTTACATAGCACTGAAACATCTTCTAAAGTATGCAAATAGGAATTTAAGACATGGCTCTTACTGGCACAGTTTATTTTAAAGAGCATACAGAATGAGGAAGAAAGCAATCGACACAAATGTGAGAAATTTAATGTATGCGTTGCTAGTTTTTAAAATATAGAATCATAGAATGGCTTAGGTTGGAAGGGACCTTAAATACAATCTTGTTCCATTCCTCCTGCTATGGGCAGGGTTGCAAACCAGCTAGATAAGTTTGCCCAGAGCCCCATCAACGTGGTCTCAAATGCCTCCACCAATTCTTTATAAAACACCCTGAGCTTTAGAGCCCAAGAATATTTTGTAGGCACCCTTTTTCCCCACACTGGAAATGTCTCCTTCAAGTCATCCTGTTTTCCCCCACTAACCCTTGTGTAAACACCCTCAGCTATTACAGCTGCACAACTGTATACAGCAGCTTCTGGGACTGCAGGGCACATCAGAGCAGTAACTTTAATTAGGAAGAGAAGCACGTTATTCTTAACCCTTGAGTGTCCAAATTTTGGCTTACCTAAGCCACATTAAGTGGAGTTGTCTTGGGCCACATATAAAATATGTAGATTGCTCCAAAAGAAATGCCTCCTATTTATTTCCATGGAAACCAGAACAGATACAAAGGGTAGAATGACAGCATTTGGTAGAGCATGTTCTAAGCTACAAAACCTTATTTTTCAGCATTTTCATCACCACTAGCTAAGCATTTTTGTGAGTAATGAGAAAGAGACTGCATCTGATGCACCAATTGAGGTAACCTGCTGTCATCACTGCTGAAATGTACTGCCCAACACATCACCGTGCTCACATCCACTGTTTGGACTCCAGACATCTTCAGCAAGTGTTGATGAATGTCAGTGGGTGCCACTCTTTCCACATGGAGGAATTCAGTGACACACCCTCCTCAGACACCATTTTGTCAGACTGCTGCTCTGTCATGCCACCAACATCTACCTCTGATGTCATGGGCCAACATAGTAAAATAGGAGGCATTACTATCAGAACAGACCTTGTGTATAATAAAGTTAATGTAAAAAGCAATAATATATATATTATTAAGCATAAAGAGTGCAACAAAAATATTAATATTTGACCTTGTTTTTTTCAAACTAATGCATCAGACTGGTTTGATGGGAGTTGTTGCAATTCTCAGTGATTTCTCAAGGTGTTCATCAGAAATTTTTGATGAAATTTTACTCATCCTGCACATCATCCTTGAATAGAGTTCTTTACACCGTACCAAAAAGAAATGACATGCATAAGGCATCATTGTGAGGTGAGGGATATTTTTCTCTGATAAGACAGGTCTTATAAAAATCTGGTAAAGAGACGTGATCAGATTTTTTCTTGGGGTAATATCTGTCTGTAACTTTATGCATGCCATCTGAAAATTTTCAGTTAATGTTGTTATATAGACTGAAAATAGAGTTGCAAATATACAAAAGAGATGAAAGTCTTTGACGTTGAAAGTTGTGTTTTGTTTTGTTTTTTTTTAATCTGGAAATTTATTCTTAGATTTTCTTTATCTAAACAGAAGACACTACTGCATATTTCTTACAGTTCACGGGACTTTGTTTAGCCAGGGTATGTAAAATCATTTGCCATCACTTGGGTCAGCACTGCACTGCACCCTCCAGTGCCCTGGTTTCAGCTCAGACAGTGCCAATGGCACGCTGATGTTTAGTTGTTGTTGAGTGATGGGGTGTGCAGCTGGGGCTGGGTTGGGCTTCTCAGAGGGGCAGAGAAGCTGCCATGATGGCACAGGGCAAGTGATGGCCACAGGATAGGCTGGGCAGAGCCACACGTGACCCATGGGCCACAAGTTGGTCATGCGTGGCTTAACCTATTTATCCTCCAGTATTGATGTTTAGAAGAGGATTTATTGAGTGAAATTATATAAAACATTCTGTAGTATGAACCCATGTTGAAGCAGTGCTTGGAGAACTGCAATCTGTGGGAATCCCGTGGAGGAGCAGTTCAGGAAGTCTGGCAACTGGTGGTAGGGATCTCATATGAAGAAAGAGATTATAGAGGAATGGCTGAGACAAAGCATTATGGAATATTCACAGCAGCCCCCTTTTTCCTATGCTACTCATCAGAAGGAGATAGAAGGAGGTGAAGTGGGAGGAAGATGTCTTTGATTTGCTTTTAGTTTCTCGCTGCTCTAGTCTGCTAGTAATAGGCAATAAATTACTTAAATCTCCCTATGCTGAGTCTGTTTTGCCTGACAGTAATTAGTGAGGGATCTCTCTGTCAGTTTCTCAACACTCAGCTTTTTTTTCATCATGTTTTCTCCCCCTCTTCCTTTGAGGAGTCAGAATGAGTCAGTGGTGTGATGGAGCTCACTTAGCCATCAGTGTGAAACAACCACACATTCAAGTCTGAACTGACAGCAAAATATCTTTTGTTTTCCTAATAACTGAACATGCTAACTAATGGTAAACACTTAATTGTTTAGGAAAAAAGAATAAGCTGAGAAGGTACCATGGAACATAATATTCTTTAAATAAAAATGTGTTGGAAGCACAGATTAGATGTGAAACAATGGTGTTAAGTATCTCTGCGAAAGAATAAAAACTATCTTATGTAAAACTGGTTAGTGCAAACTAAAGCTGTTTTCTATTAGAGAGCTGCCATGTACTAGAAGGGTCATGAAGCTCATTTTCCTCAAGTCTCTGCCTATAACACTGGTGCAAGTGTTGCATGCCTAAATAAACACCCACAGCATCTTTAGCATAGATGTAGAGCGACATAAGAATTGAGATGCAGTTATTTAGCATTTATGGAAGAAGGAGATGGTTTATTTGTTATGTCAGGGACTGACTCCCTTGTGAGAGAGAAACCACTTACTTTAAGTATTGAAATTTTATATACATTATATATTGATACGGCACCAGCATTAAAACAGGTGGTTCTTATAGCCATCATGCGCGGGATTTATGCCAAATCTTGAACTGTTTCTAAGAATCATGTATTTAAGTTCATGAAGATTCACAATTATTAAAAGAAAAACAACAGCAAACAAAACAAAACAAAAAAAAAGCATTTCATTTAATTAGGGGAATTGACTAGCCAGTGCTGTGGTTGCAACATGTCTAGAATTAAGGAGTTAACTGAACCTGAAAATCTACTTTACAGGCTTTTGCTTTATCAATAAAGTGCAAGTAAGTAAGGAAAAAAAAGAAATAGTGGTGCTTTATTATTAGCCTCTCACGAATCCTCCCCACATTAATGTTAAGTGGTTTGTTCACATGCTGGAAACTCTTGGAAATAGTTTATCACAGTGCTGAGGTTACTTGAATCGGGCACTTCAAAACAGCAAAGATTTGTGAGATAAAAGTCTTGATTTCCTCAGGCCCATCTACGACATTTGGACAAAGCTATTATGCTTCAGACTGCAGAGGTAAAAATAGATTTTTGCTCTATTAATAATAGATTTGTTTGAAAGTACATTTGTATCTGTATTCCAAATCTTAACATTCATCATTAATCAAAAGCTGCTTGTGTTAGTTAGAAGATGGCAGAATTCCAAGCCTGATTTTGAAGTTATGGAAGAAGGAAACGAGGATATCAGACCAATAGCTGATATTTGTTTTAACAGAGCTGTAATAGAGAGAAAGTGAGGGAACTGTCTCTGCTTCAGTGATACTCTGATACCTATGCTACATGCTTCCTTGCTGTGGGAGTCATGGGGAGGTAGGATCCTCCTCTTATTCACAGGCACTCTATTAACATAAGATGCACACCTGGCTCACCACAGTGGTATTACTCAAATCAGTGGAAGTGGAAGCTCCCTGCCTCCCTGTTCTCAGAAGTGATGGCTGGTCTTTCCTATTCAGGCCCTGCAGGACTTTCAGGAAATGGTAGAAAGAACATCAGAATAAGAAATAGTCCATGCTTTTGTGTGTGTTTCGTGCTTGAAAATTTTAAAGACTTAACAGCTCTCTTGTTCCTTTGTGGATCCTTGTGTCACTAAAAACTGTGAGCACCTCTACAGCTGTTTAGGAGTCACTTTAGAAGGGTGGGACCCCAGCCTAGACCTCTTCAGTTAGGGATGTATATCGTAAACCAGAATAGAAGTAGTTAAAAAGTAATAAATTAATATCACTATTTTCTGCGAACTGGTAACCACAGTCTTATTTTGCATCTGGCTGGATAATACAACTTGTAGCTGCAGTGAGAGTATGTTTTCTTGTATTGGTATTTTGTTACTGCTTCCCTTCTTGCATCATAAACTTCATTGTTCTTCACAAAACCCTGTCTGATGGATTTGAAATTTGCACGTGTATATTGGAGTCCTCATCCCATGTGAACACTTGTAGAAATTTTTTTGTTTGGCTGGCTGCTTGTTGTGTTTTGGTTTGGTTTGCTTTTTTTTTTTTTTTTTTTTTTTTTTTTTTTTTTTTTTCTTTCTTTAATGCTAGTGAGCTACAAATTACTTCATTACAGGCATGCAGTTGGAAAGCCTGGAAAAGAACATAAGTATCGATCTTTGGAAACATGTGAAGTTGTGGCATCATTTAACAAAACTTGTCAAATTTCCCTTTCTGCTTGCTTCAGTTCAGGCTAATATATTTACAGTACAAAATATTTCCACCTTGGGACAGTTGCTTTTGTCTGGAGACAATTTTACTCAGCTGGACACAGTCTTTATTGCTATAGCTGCTTTGCACTCTGCTTCAGCATCTTTTTTGAAATTCACTTTCTGTTCTTGCAGTTTATGTCAAAAAGTAATCTGCTTTACAATCTGGCAAATTGATTAAGTAACTCAGAAAAAGATACTTGCTTCTGTATCATCAAAATTTTGTCCTCCAGCTGTATCTTTATGGATGTATTTTGGTTTGTATTTCTGCACATTTTGTGCTGAGAATAATGGTCTTGAAAAATGTTTGTTTTTATGACAAGCATGAAAATACACTTATTTTGCTGGGAACTCTTGCATCCTTTGTCATCTGTAATAAATTCAAAGGAACCAGATTTGGCCTCTGCTATTTTTACTCTTGTTTGTTGACCTGCATTTGAGCATATGTTTTATTTTCATATATTTTATTTGTTTATAATTTAACTCTCAAAATTTACTGGCTCTGGACATATCTACTGTTTTATCCAAATATCTGTAAATATCCTCCTATGCAGTTCTGAACAAGTTTCAAGTGGTAGTGCAAAATAATTAATTTAATACATAATACTAGCAAATATGCTGACCTGTGTTAGTCTTCTATGGCCAAGAATATTCATGTGTTTTCCTGCAGTGCTTCCTGTATTCTTTAAAAACTCCTAAAACACACACTTATCTTCTTATACTGTCTCCTTCAATATCTGACTATTTCTTCTGCATTTTTGTGAATAATCTTACCCTTCTCCAGTGATCGGTGCAAAACTGAATACAAGAAACAGCAAAAGTATAATTGTAGTCACAGTGAGTTGAATTTTCCCTTTGTCTTGAACCTAGAAGCAGTGTGAAAGAAGAACTTAGTTCAGGAGATGGAAGCTTGGTGTTGTGGTTTGATGTGAGCCTGTGCAGCTTTGGGAAGGAACACTGATTTCAGCTGCAGAAACGGAATCTTTGTACTTTAATGAGGGTTTCTGGATATGGATGCATTTAACTTCCTGCTCCGACAAAGTGAATCCACTTCCCAGGCTGTTCCTGCCTGTCCCCACACCAGCTGTCCACTGGCCATAGTCATAAAGCAGACAGGAGCTACAGGCTTCCCTCAGAAGCTGTGGGAAGGAGGGATTGAGAACCTTACAGGTTTCTGCTCTCCTGGTCTGTCCAGAGCATCTCCTGCCAGAGGGGAAATGGTGCAGGTGATGCACTGGGGTGACAAATCCTCCTTTTGCAGGGCCAGAAGAGCTGCTGCTCTTTGATTCTAGGCTGGCTTTATTCTCAGGTTTCTCTTCTTGTTCCTGGTACACATTTGGGAGTTGTGAGGAGAAAAAGATAAATTAATGGCAAGTAGGCATTTTGACATTTCTGTCAGAATGTAATAACTTGTAAGGCAGTGTTTGTACATGTGATGTTATATTGGAAAGTGTCTTTCTTGCTTCCAGAAGAAATTGCATAGATTTAAAATATTGTCTTGACTTTTTTTTTTTTTTTTGACTTCCACTCATACTATTTCTATTTCTAGAATTTTCTACAAATGTTGTCTTCCACTCATCCCTAGCTTTTAAAGTTTACATCAAGGAGAAATGATATTGCACCATGATGCTTTGTACAAGATTTAAAATTTAAGGTTTTATGCTTCGTTTATCCACTGAAACTGGAAGTTTCTCTGTTAACTGGTAGCTAAGAAACATTTCTTACTGCGCTGACTGAAGGTAGAAGGGCTGTGTCAGTCTGGTGTGACTTTTGTTGTTTGCTTTAATTCTGAGTTGGGAAAGTTGGAATTTCTCACAGACTTCATGTTGCCAGAAACGCTCATAGAACAGAACTGATTTTTAATTGGCTGAAGAGCTGAGGCATAATGTTAGGAAAGAATAAAACTTTATTTCTAGCATTAAAAAGTTAATGTCCTTAATGATCTCTTTACTACAGAATTTAAACTAAAAGTTCTACTGATTGAGATGATTATATTCAGAGGAAGAAAACTGACCAAACCTTATTTGATTTTTTTCTTTTTTTTCATAAAGATTTTGTTGGCAACTCTTTCTTTATTGTTTGGTTTAGCACCTTCTCCCCGTCTTTTCTTCAGTCTTTAATTCCCTATGGAATTGCATCTCTAACTGCAGAAGAAGTGTGAAAACTGAATTTTAGTTAACTCCTTCTCTTTTTGGAAATATGTTACCACAGTTCCCTAACTTCTAAAATGTTATAATAATTATATTGTATTTCTGATTCCATTGGTATGTTTACTGTTCCTGGACTGCCGCCTTCTTTCTTGATGGACTGAATCTGTCATTATTGAATTTGACTTGGTTAAGTGGGTAATGCAGTACAGATCCTTTAAAAATGATCAAGTAAGATGTTAATGTAGCATATTCATAAATCTCGTAATCCAGTTGTTGTTTATTAAAGTTGTGGTGCTTATTCATTTAAACATTAACAGAGGTGGCCAAAATCAGATTTATAACCTGTTGTCCTCTTATTTTAGAATGCAAAATTCTGCAGTATTTTTCACAACTACACTTAGATGATAAACCTGATGAATGAATACGTTGCTGTACTTTGTGTATAACACTTGAATATTTATATAGCACTTGATTATTTATATAACAGTTGAATATTTATATAACAGTTGAATATTAATATAACACTTGATGACATACACATTATACTCAAATTATCTATCAAAGAGATAATCCTACCACTCAGAATATTGTGGAAGCAGATTTCTAACCACCTGAATGAATCTCTGACTTCCTCAAAACTTCAACCTATGTGAATGCTCACCTTTTTCGTAAACTGCATCTCAGATTATTTTTTTAGACAAAACTGTTTTGCAGATCCATCGGTGTGGACATCTGAATGTCATATTCCAGTGGAACAAATGCTGCCTTTATAAAGAAAAACTTCCCTCTTTTAGGAAGTATTACTTTTCAGAAAGGGTGGTCAGGCACTGGAATGGACTGCCCAGGGAGGTGGTGGAGTCACCGACCCTGGGGGTGTTCAAGGAAAGACTGGATGTTATGTTGAGGGACATGGTTTAGTGGGAGCTATTGGTAATAGGTGAACGGTTGGACTGGATGATCTTGTAGGTCTTTTCCAACCTTGGTGATTCTGTGATTCTATGATTCTAAATGCCAACCTCTAGTTTGCACTATGCTACATGTAAGTTCTTGCAGTTTATTGATCTGTGAAAGTTACTTTGGCCATTTAGCTTAAGTACCTCCAATAGAGTCTTAGATGTAGGTAGATGTGTCTACCTTGTCCAGTTATTCAAGTTGGTATGCCATAGAAACATCTTAGTGAGGTTTTTTTTCATACGCTGCTTCCTACCTTCAAGGAAATAGTAGTAGTGACTACCCTGATTGTACATATTTCTCCTGTCTGTCTTTCTCCCCTCCTGTCCTGTTGATCTCAGGAAAACTGACACCGCAGAGCCCATCAGTTTTCCAAGATCCTTCCTGCTCTATAGGCTACCACAGTCACTAGTTTTCTCATGTACCAATTGCTTATCCAAACATTTGTACAAGTGCTTTTGTCTTGACTTTACTCATGTGCTCTTAGATTCTTTGTGGCTTTGCTTTTTCTGTAGCCCAAAGAGGTAAATAACTTGAAGCACGATGTAAACAGCATTCGCAGTGCCACATATTCCAGTGTGTGTGTGGAACTGGAAGGCAATAATAACAACAATAATAAAAGAAGACACTATTAATTATTCATCAATGACAATACCAGGAGTAGAAAATTCTAGTTTTAATGTCGCAGTATCGCAAGGGCAATGTTTTCTAATGCAGTAATTTTTCTCCTGCCAATTTTGAAAGCGTGTTAGACACAAGTAGCTGAAGATGACAGAATTAACCATTCAGGTCTTACTGCTTTGTCTATTTTTTTTTTTTTCTCGTACAAACACTTATGTAAATACTTAACATTCTCTCTGCTTGGATGTTGCCACTATGGCTTAAGTTTTCATCCTTTCCTTTCTTTCTTGCTTTCATGGTGAACTAGCACACAATAACATTTGAAATTCCATTCTGTTACAGGCTTCAGTAGTGAAAAAAATCTAAATTTTAGAAGTGGCAATGTCAGTAATAGGCAAAATAGGCTAAGGCTGTTCTATCTACATAGGAGAATGAACTCCGAGTTCTTTCTTTTTCTTTTTTTCTTTTTCTTGTTTTTAGGAGAATGTACTGAAATATACTTTTTTAGAGGAAAAAAAAATCTTTTATTGTTATTATTATTGTTATTAGTAGTATTACTACTCTGTTATTATTTTATATTGACTTAGAAGAACAGAGAGTTCTACTATGAGAGTGGTGAGGCGCTGGAACAGCTGCCCAGAGAAGCTGTGGATGCCACATCCGTGGACGTTGGATGGGGCCCTGGGCAGCCTGGTCTGGTATTAAATGTGGAGCTTGGTGGCCCTGCATGTGGCAGGGGGTTGGAGATTCATCATCCTTGAGGTCCATTCCAACCTGGGCCGTTCTGTGATTCTGTGAACAGTCCTGTGTGCTTATCTGTAACTGGCGTGTGGACAAGCTGCTCTCACCTCCCATAGCATTGCCTTTGGAGGACCTTTGCCCTGATATCCTGTCCTTCGCACCCATCTCGGATAGCAGGACAGCAGGATCCGCGGGCAGAGTCTGAAAAAACTCCTCGCTCTCAGCAGGACGTGAATTTATTTCTGCCTGACAAGGCTCTCGCGGCCACTAGATGGCAGTATATCCCCCGGGATCCCAAAGGCCATCCAACGCGTCCCCGAAGTTGAGGATTGATAAGATTTGGATCAGTTCAGCCAGTATTAAATAGCTTATATTGTTGATGAAACAAAAATTTACATCGGAGATGAAATGCGTTGTTTTTCTCTGAAGTGCGAGTTGTGCAGGCTGGGAACTCTGTGTCCAACCACGCTGCTATTTTCTCTTCCCTGCCCCCATCCTAGGTTTTCAGGTATTTGCTGTTTTTTTTTTCTTTTTTTTTTTTTTCTTTTTTTCTTTTTAGTGGGGAAAGTAACAAAGTGGGAATGGGATTTGAAAGAAAAGCTGTGAATGAGTTTGGAATTTTATTTGTGCATTCGTTGGTAACTGAACTGAATAAGATAGGTTACAAAGCTTGCAGCATTCTCAGTTACAGACTTAATTGTTCCCTTGTACTCTTCAGAAGAACTTCTAAACATTCTCTCTCAGTATTTATATGTCACTTTCCCTCCCCCGCCCCGCCAATATTTATATCAATATTAAAATTCAAATCTTCTGAAAAAAAAAATATGCATTTACAGTTTACAGTTCTGCATTCACTTCTTTTTCTTAATAGCCTTCAAATTCTACCTGTGAATTTATGTTTACTTCATGTAATAAACATACTGTAGTTATTTAACAAGAAGTTTTAAAAATATCTTATTTTATGCATATTTTTTTTATCTTCTAACAATAGCGGTTCCGAAGCCATTAAATCACTGCACTCATTTAACACCAGTCTTCTGGCAGCTTGCTATCTGAAATATCTTGAAATATGCTCCTTCAGTTACATACTTCATGCTTTCAGAACAAACACACAAATGTACACATACTACTTGAAGAATTTTTCAGTATAGGATATTTAACATATTCTATTAACAGAACATGTTTCAAGCTTTTATTATTATTATTATTTTCCCTTAAAAGTGCTTACACTCATCAAAGAGATATGTGTCGTATCCTACCTCATTTAACCATTCATTGCATGCTGGATTTTTTTTTCTCTACAGCGTGTCAATATTGCATCAATATCATCATTAGAAATTTCAGCAATCAAATGGATTTGCAGAGTATGCTTATCACAATTTGTAAAGCACGCACTGCATATTTCTCCTAACAGCACGTCAATATCATCATTAGAAAATCAGCAATCAAATAGATCTGTAGTGCAAGCATATGCTGAGCATGATATTTAGAAGTCAAAAAGGCTTTGTTTATTTCTGTTTCTTATCAGAAGGGCTACCTTGATGCCATCTTTTACTGTAAAACCATTAAAATGGTGTTTCTGTAAACACAGTATGATATAAACTTCTTCCAGAAACTCTAGTAATAGTGCATTAGGATTCACTAAGGTATCATCAAATGGCTTGTGAAAGACTTATAACATCCTATGCCTTTAACTTTACAACGAAACCTTTGATTTTTGAAAGTACTTACTGCTGCATCTATGCAGTTATTTATCACTGGGCTCCTGTTTCCCTTTAACTGTATTAAAATGTTTTCTCTGTAGGTGTTATTAACTTGTGGTTTAAAGTGTCTTAATAATAAAATCCCTTCAATTTATCAGGATCTGAATCTTATTTCTTATGTATTTTGATATTAAAAGTGTAGCCAAATCAATATTCTAACACGATGAAAATGTAGTAGAATAGAGTCTAATTTTGTGCCATATGCTAGTGAATTAATGGCATGCCCCTATCACGGTAAGATAGCAAGCAATTAACTGTTTCCCCACATGCATGTACATATTCCCAATTTTCTTGACGATCAAATTCAGTGAGTCATTAATGCAGGAAAAATACTGTAATTATTAAATTCCCTTTAGGACATCAAGGTAGGTAGAAATTTTGTCAGAGAAGCGAATCAAACAAACAAACAAAAAAAAATGGACAGAAATAATATTTTTTTCCATTTGTTTCCAAAAGCATTGATTGTAAACTTAACGGAGAGACATTATGATGCAAGTTGCTTTTGTGACTTTTGTAAATAACATTATTCCAGAGCAGAATTTTGGCCTTCTATCTTTATTACCTGTGAAACACCGATTTATTTTCAGACTTGCTTTAAACACAGTAATATAATAAGGAACGGCAGAGTCCTACTTTAAAGAACCATTTGTTTGGGCAGTAAAAATATAGCCTCTCTACATTCTTAACCAATTATCCGTCTTTTGTTTATGCTGTTTATGGCTTCTGGGGTAATGGCTCCAACAGAGCTAATAGTCGGCACCAGTCTGGACATCACTGAAGGAGAAAGATTCACTTCTCAGAGAGATGACTACTGCAGCTGCCTCAGCCTGCGTGAGGTCTCTGCTGGGGTCACGCTCCTGACATCTTGCAGTAGGTGAGGACAAGGACATAGAGTACACTGTTTAGAGACGGATAGTTTAACCTTGCCTAACATTTCACCTTGGCTGCTGTTGTTTTTTCATAGCTCCCTTTTCAGAGCTGATATAGTAGCTTTATGGGTGTGGAAGCGTGATTTTTATCTTGGCGTTGGTTTGAGGATAATCGGGTCATCTGTAGAAAGCAGCCTGAACTCTGACTCTCCTCATTTAAAACCAATGATCTCCTCAGACTATCCGCTTCGACTTCCAGCAATTTGATGTAGTTGATTTATATGAAAATCAGCATTATACTTTTTCTTTTTTTTTTTTGTAATTATCCATTTTTTTGTGGCATTAAGTAAGTTATTTGGCTGTAGCCATGGCAATTGTACATTCTGGTCTGACTTCAGATGCATCTGTGACTCACGGGAGCCAGTCACATGACAGCTACACCGAGATTTTTGGTGTCATCAAATTGTGTCCTCTGTGCCTCTATCTGACACAGGGGTCATGAACTTTAGGTTCAGTAATAGCAAAAAATAGGGCTAAATGAAAAGAAAGCCTTCTGGAGGACTGCAGGGATAGTACGAGCACAAAGAGAAACTGCTGACAACTAAGCTTTCCTAACTGTCAGGTACTTACGCTCAGCTGATGCAATAATAATTTGCACAGAACAATAAGCTGCATTGCTGTATATAATATTCTTCTTTTCTAATGACTCATTATGCTAGGATGATGAGGAGATGAGTAGCATGTAAGTGTATTAAAAACATAATTGCTTTTCTATTCAAACAAAAGCACAGAGTGTATACATTGTGACAAATGCCTAATGAATAAGAGTGGAGCTTTTTTGTTCTGTTTCATTTTATGGCAATGCCTGCCATAACTGCCTATTTAAAAACTTAATTGCTTTTAATTTTAACAGTTACCTGATAGTTGCTTTTGGTTGCAGAATCATACATGAGAATGTGTCTTCACTGCAAATAAGGGCTATTTACATATCAAGTATGTCCACTTCTGTGATTGAGGTTGAATAGTTGTAAGATGATTAATTTTGTACAACTATTATTATTATTATTATGTAAATATTAAACCAATGCTTTTTTATTATTATTATTTCGTTCTGCTGTAATCAAAATTCAGTAAAAATCCCTTGAAAATATTCATAGAAAAATATTTTACTTTTGACGATATCTGCATTATCTTCCATAAAGGTATTATATTATCACCTGACTTGCACTAAAACACATTGCCGAAGCCCTTCTTAAGCAAGCATCCAAGTTTGGTTCTGATAGAACAGGTAAAACTCTTTTCCACTTGGGCTAATTATTCCCTTCGGATAAAACTAATCCCAAGTAGTCATTTCCAAGACAATTTTTTCTTTCAACTACAGAACCACAGTGTACCTTTCTGTCAGTGTTCAGCCTTCCTGGGCTGTAATTTTGGATTCCCATTACCATAGTCTCAACCAGAATCACCACAGCATTTGATACTTTTACATAATTAAACTTTGTCTCTACACTTGGCTGAAGTATTTTCCAAAATCCTCAGGTAATGCTTATGGAAGGAATGCCTACAAACTATAAGAAGCAGTGAACTACCATTTAAGAAGGAACAGTGTCTTTTTTTTTTGTTGTTTGTTTTTATTTTTTTTTAAACTTGTTTGTCTTTGTTGGCTGTAACTCTTTGCTAGTTTTGTCTGGACTCTCATTTCTACATCCTTCCTTGACAGAGATTGTGGTTAAACTGTCTTGAGAGATAAGTCATGATAATTTATTTTTTAACTTCTCAAGAGATGTAAAAGACCATGGTAAAGGCAGGAAGATCTATAGGAATATGATGAACTACAGCAGGATGGGATACAATGCAAGCATTCAGCAGTATGTGCCTCAACATTCACTGTAATGAGTGAGGGTGTTTTGTGCCTGTAAGACTTAGATCAAACGTGCTGAGGTTTTAGTGTGGGATGTTTGAGTATCCTTCCTGCTAAAATCCAGTGGAAAATAAGATTTTATTTACTAAAACTAAATGGAATGACATATGACTTGTGTTGAACAGTCAGTAACCTGTACTTACTATTTTTAATGGTGCTTTAAATATTTTCAGAACTTTTGTTTTTACTGCTTAATTAAAACTTTACGAAAACCATAATATACTTTCTCAAAACAGTGACATGTTCTTTCCAAAGAGTACCTACTTACGACTTACTTTATGTGCTAAGTACACTGCTTAGTATTTTGTTGCTCCTCAGGACAGAGTTATAATCACAGAATTACAGGATCTTTGAATGATTTGGGCTGGAGGGAACCTTAAAGAGCATCTTGTTCCAATTCCCCTGCCATAGGCAGGGACACCTCCCACCAGAACAGGATGCCCAAGGTGCCATCCAACCTGGCCTTGAGCACTTCCAGGGATGGGACATCCACAGCTTCTCAGGACAATCTTTTCCAATGCCTCACCACCATCATAGCACAGAATTCCTTTCTACTATTGAATCTGAATGTACCCTCTTTTAGTTTAAAGCCATTTCTCCTTGTTCTATCACTACACTCCCTTGTAAAGTGTCCCTACCCCAACTTTACCATAGACCCTGCGTCCACAGGAGGGCCACTAAGATGATCAGAGGGCTGGAGCACCTCTCCTATGAAGAAACATTGAGGGAACTGGGCCTGTTTAGCTTAGAAAAGAGAAGGCTCTGGGGAGACCTCATTGTGGCCTTCCAACACTTGAAGAGAACGTATAAACAGGAGGGGGAACGGCTGTTTACGAGGGTGGATAGTGGTAGGACAAGGGGGAATGGTTTTAAACTGAGACAGGGGAGGTTTAGATTAGATATGAGGAGGAAGTCTCCTGGAACTTATTCAGGCGGCTCTCTTCAGCTTGTCCTCATACGAGAGGTGCTCCAGCCCTCTGAATATCCTTGTGGCTTCCTCTAGACCTACTCCAACAGGTCTTGTGTCCTTCATACACTGGGGTCTCCAGTGCTGAACAGAGTCTTATGAGAAATGAGTAGGGAGAATCACCACCCCTGCCCTGCTGATCACGCTCCTTTTGATGTCAGCCCAGGATATAGCTGGCTTTCTCTGTTAAAGTGTGCATTACTGACTTACACTGAGCTTTCCAACTTCCAGTACCACCAAGTCCTTTGCTATTGGGCAGTTCTCAGTCCACTCATCACCCAACCTGTATTTGTGTTTGGGATTGCCCTGACTCAGGTGCAGGATCTTACAACTCACCTTGCTGAATTTCATGATGTTCACGCAAGTCCATCTATCAAGTCTGTCCATGTCCCTCTGGAAGACAACCCTTCTCTTCAGCATGCTGACCATACCACATGGCCTGATCCACAAACTCTGCATTGGTCCCAATACTGCCCCCTGAGGGACACCACTCACTGCTGCTATCCACACGGATATTGAGCCACTGACCACAACTCTTTGAAAGCAACCATTTAGCCAATTATTTATCCAACAATTGCTTCATTTGTCACATCCATGTCTCTCCATTTTAGATACAAGGATGTTGTGTGGGACTGTGAAATGCTTTGCACAATCCCAGACATCACTTCAGTTTACCCACCAGTGCTGTAACACCATCTAAGAATCCCACCAGATTTGTCAGGCATGATTTGCCCCATGCTGGTTTCACTAATCATATCTCTGTTTATCACATGCCTTGGAATAGTTTCCAGGAAGCTAAGCTTCACAATCTTTTGGGGCACAGAAGTAAAATTGACTGGCCTGCAGTTCTCTGAGTCTTCTTTTTTCTCTTTTTAAAATTGGGAGTTCACATTTTCTCTTTTCAATCTGGTTTCTCTGAAACAATTTTCAGACTTCTACGATCTTCTCTTTCCTTTTCTTCTTTATATCAACATCTGACAAAAACAATATCATGTTTGGAGATTCATCTTGCTCAAATCCATGAAGTATCAGTAAAATATTTCCAAACATTTATGTCAACACTGTTGATGCCTGTCCCAAAAGGGGAAGAATTTTTCCTTGATGGTCCAGGCTCCTGGCACACTGTTTTACCAGGAATGCATGGAGAGATCAATATCTTCCAGAATTCTGTTTTTTCATGCTCCTCCATCAGTATGGATGCATTGTGAGAAATGTCTTCCTAAGAATGGCTTTTTCAGAGACATTATTTTTCTCCTGTCAGTTTCCTGACAAGAGAAAGAGCCTAGAAGAGGTTTAAAGCTGTCCTGTCTCAGAAGATTCTCCCAATTCTTTGGAATTTATATTTCAGATCTCCAACACATTGTTGTTTCTTTTCCGGTATTAGACTTAATTTCTCCTAGCCAGTGTAATCTAGTGCTGCAATATTCCAGAGTTTGCACTTTATTCTAGCATTTTTTTTACCAGGTGGACAACATGCTCTTAAAATGCAGTTGTATCTCACAGGATTTCTGCTTTCCCAGGTTCTCTGGGCAGGAGCCAGTCTCTGAAGCAGTCTCTGAAGCAGAACTTTTGTAATCACACAGGTGCTGCTATTTTGTGTATGCTTGACCAACAGATGCCTGGAGTAGCCTGAGACTTTTCATGTCCTAATTCATCTGACTTACCTCAAATGTCCTCACTGTAGTGGTAGCTTCAGGAGTTACACAAATTCAGAGGAATCTTATCTGCCAAATAGTAGTAAGATCTTCAGTGTCCAGTTCCAGTGTCTGTTTCTCTGCCTCTAAGTAACCTGGAAGGTTGAAAAACAATAATAGAAAGATATTTTTGGTCTAGAATGGAGCCATGATAAGAAACCAAGATTATCAGATAGAACAAAAGAGCATGTTTGAGCTTGAGTCAAAGTTGTGCAATTACCAGAGCCTCATGTAGAGGTCTCCCAATACAGTGAAGTGATAACATAGGGAACGTCACTGAAAAAAACTTGTCTCCTGCTAGTTAAACAGCATGACTCCCTCTGAATGCTTCATGTTCTGAAATCTACTTTCAGGACTTCTGGATCTGCACAGCTGAGATGAAGTATTGTAAAAATATTGCTTTTTAAGCTTTGACTTGTGATTGCTGTTGTTATCACTGTTTTTGTTTATTTTTGCTTTTTCAGGCAATGCTATATATATATATATATATTTTTCCACTGGGGAATTTCTTCTTAGAAATTTTGCATTCATCAAAAGCTTTGGGCTTGTATTATGTCCTCAGTGGAGACATAGAAATGATTTAAGTTAACTTACTGACCTAAGTGTACCTTAGTGAGCTAGTTTTCTGGTCATAGTTCAACCAAAATAACACATTGCTCTATGTGAATTAAGGCCTGTTTTTATGGAAGGTTTAGCAAGTTGCATTGTGTTTTCTGGTAGCAAGCTAGCAGAAATAAAGCATGCCTATATCTTACTACATTGTATGACTAGCCGTGCTGGCAACAAACTCTGACACATGTGCCTGGAACATGAACTATATTTTAATGAGTGATTTAGAACAGTGTTATGTTATTTAACATCTTTCAAACACGAGGACATTTCTTGCACAGTGTGAGATTTGGCAGAACTAATGTGTGATTGGCTTTTTTGTCTGTTGTTTTTAACCAGTGAGGGAGATGGTAACAAAGAGCACATGTATCATGATGCTTTTCTAGCTGCTGAAATTTAAAGATGTTACTTAAAGTATTAACTCTTTAAAAATTCTTCACACGCAATAAATTTTTTTGGCTCTGTGTATGTTAGCAAAGTTTTGGGTAAAATGTGAGTCTCATGTTTAGGTTTTATATTGATATAATAAATATGTTTTTTTTTTTTTTTTTTTAATATAAGAACTCAGTTTTGCAGTATTTCATACATGCAGTTTTCATGTGCTTAGAATCCCTTCAGCTGTATAACACAGTATTAGAGTTCCCCCTCCCCAGATTTTTTTTTCACTTGACTAGAATCTACCTAAAAGAAGTATTGAAATATATAACAGCGTAACCACAGAATTAATTGTTAACAACCAGGGATGATGTTCTCCCCAAATGACACATTTTCCACCCTACCACTTCCCAAATTCCCAAATTCGTTTCTAATTAGCATTTCAGAAGGTACTTCTTGTGCCACTACTGTGCTCTGTAAGGCTACTAGATAAATTTCAGTCTGAGATCATAGACTGCTTCAGCTGAAGGGACTAGTTTTTGAGAAAATCTAAATGTAGATATTTCCTGTAGCTAAATCCTGCATCCATATCTGTAGTTATTTGATAGCAATATGCTGTATGTTTGGAGATCACAGGAAAATGGAAAACTAACATATTTAATAATTTGAAGTAATACGTAACCTCTAGTACTTATCTATTCCCCTCTCTCCTTTATAAAGATTTTACTTAGATCATTTCTTGTACATGTAGAACAGGAATGGGATGTGAACAGATATTATCAAAAAATGAGCTAGCAGAGGAGAATGAGTTGCGATTAGGTAGTGATGTGCTCCTCTTTTTTATGCATAGTTCTGTTTGTAACCTTTGTTTTCACATCTGGCTGTACATTTGGAGGAGGTGCTGTTCTTTTAACTCTTCCATTTATTCTATGAGATTTTTTTTTTCCTTCCCATTATTTCAGACTTTTCTTCTTTAGCTGTTGCTGTAAATCAGTCAGTGGGAGGAGTGAACTTTATATTGTTCAATAGGTCATTAGGATAGCATTTGGGACCTTTCGAACCCAATATTTCAGGCTAAAGCTTTTTTTTTTTTTTTTTTTTTTCCCCCAAGTACTTCTAATTTTCAGCTTGCCTTTTAGCCTTGGATTCCACTGAAACATTCCTTACATGCATACTCCTTCCTTTGAGATTCGTGTTTACACTTCAGTGCTACATTCTTCAAAGGCAAAGAAAGTGTCTGCAAATTTTGTTTGCAATTATTCTAGATTCAGAAGTGTTGCATCTCATAGGATTTCCATACCAGCCCTCCTACCCCAAATAAATACTATGCCTATATCTGGATAAAAGAGTAAATGAAAGCATGGTAAGTAAAAGTCCAACCGATGCCAAGTAGATCTTGAATCTATCTGCTGACCTATTTGTATCCTGTCTGTCTTCACCATGAATGTTTGTTCAGTTGTGATTCACAAATACTGTTTTTGCTTTCTTTCTGGGTATCACTTCATAAATATTTGTGTCTTGCATATATTCCTAGCACACAGGATTTCCAATATTTTGAGTGCTTGCTGAGAAGTCTTTTGGCTTATTAGCAATTGAGTACAGAGCAGCAATAAAGTAGAGCTGGAATTTTTAATATGATGCTGGCAGGTCTCATGATTCTAACTGGACACTTAATTTTTTTCCCTAGAATAGTTTATTTGTGCTAACAGGAAAAAAAGAACCAAAACAGAAAACACTTGATTGTTTAAAAAATATCAGAATTGAATTCATAATTTGATATTAAAATTGATAATTATTGTCTTTGAAATTCTGAAGCCTGTATTGATTTTTTTCCCACTTTAGTTTTCAGGTTAGACTTAATAAGAAAATTAGATGCCATTCAAAGTGTGATTGATTTAGAAAAGCTACCATCACCTTTTTAGCCTAGAAGTATTCACATTCAGTGAAGTGGACTACAGTGTTTTTCTGTTCCCATTTCCTGACAGAAAACAAGGCCTTGGACCAACAAACTCCTCATCTTAGGAGCAGACTTCTCCTTGCCCTGCCAAGACTTTACCTGGTCTTACTCATCAACATACTGTAAAGACACTCTGAGATAAGGAACATAAAGCTTTTATTTCTGTATGACTGCTCCCCTAATCTTAGGCAAGGGATGATAGGAGTACTTGAGTAAATTGTGAATCCTAGTGGTGAAGGTGATCTCCTAGAAAGTAAGTCATCATGTTTCCAGTCCTGTTTTCAGATATGAGTTTATTTAAACTAGCAATGTTCCTTTAATTGCACAATTAAAATATTCATATCAGGTCCAGAAATTCTCATAGAAGCTGGAACTGAAGTAATATAAAAACAAGTATCAAAATGAAAGGCTTCCTAAAATATATAACTTCAGTAGCCAGGCAGTATGCTAGCAGTGTTTGTTTCCTGCTCTTTGGGAGGGTCATCTTCCTTAGCAGCATGAAGATAGTTTTCAGACATATGAAATGAATTAATGAGTGACACTAAGAGCTTACGAAGGCAAGACAAAAATACAGAAGGAGGCAAAGTAGAAAATGTAGTCATCTTTGTCACCAAATAATCTACAGTTGAAGAAGACAATTATATAATGCTTGTAAATAAGTATTTGTGTTCCAGGAAATATGAAACAGTCTCTTCTTAACACTGCACCCAAATCTCTTGTAGCTGATTCCCCATCTAATTCAGATCCAATGAGTATTTCTAAATTGCTTCATTATTTTATGGAAGAGGATGCATGATCTCTGACATAGTACAAAATGCATGGAACTGTCAAATCTACGTGAAAAGGTAGACTTGGAGATTAACTTTTCCTCAAGCAAGTTTACCACCACAGCTGAACTAACAGGGAAGTAATGGGGAAAAAAATTACAAAAACTAATCTTTTCCATTTTAGGAATTATGAACTTAAACAGAGTTAACTTACTCAGAAGAAGTCTGAAATAAGATCTTAATATAATAATTTTTATTTAAAAGCAAAATAAAATCATCAGCTTTCTCTATCTCATTCCTACTCTCATATGGATACATAAATCCTATAATGTTTTTGAGTCCATTAAATCAATCCAGGCTGACTAAATCATAATATTTGGGAAATCACGACCTTATATTTGGTCCCATCCAGTGCTTCTGTTGAATCTGGATGCATTTGGATTCTCATGTGCAAACTTGGCTTTTCTATGTTTAGAATTGTAGTGAAGGAAGGCAAAGAACACAGAAACTCAGTGTAGGAATGCTCTGGCAGCAAATGTGCCAGGAGGGAAGACAGCTTGTGTGTACATTCAGGAGTATTGGAAACAGTAGTGTAGCAGAGTGCAAGTCAGGCAAAGGCATAGTGGGGAATTTGAGTTAGAAAGCTGTAATAGTGGTTTTTCACCTCTGCAAGAAGCTGTGCCTCAAATTCCACATTAAGTCAAATAAGAATATGTCTAATCATCACAGAGCTTTGCTGCTAATGAATCACTTTTGCTTATGGAGAACACTGTTGAAGTCCTGGCTTAGCTTGCTGCCACAGTGGTTTATGGTTTTCATTTATATGTCAAAATGTGTGTGAGTGTTTCAGGGAGGCAAGCCCGTATTATTAAAATTAGATTTTTTTTCTTAATGATATCTTCTTGTTATTCTGACAATAATTTTTGAAAGATTTTTGATTTCTTAATTGTTTTTACTGTGTGAGATTTGTGAAGATTTTCTTGTGAAAGCAGCAAAAGAGAGGGATTGTTTAATACTATTCAGAGAACTGGAAGGAAAAAACCTATTAGATTAGAAATGCTACTTGTTGAGGTGATAAGTAACTGGGCTGACAGAATCACAGAAGAGCTGATGTAGAAAGGGAGCTTTGGAGTCTTGTCCAAACTGCTGCTCAAGGTAGGGCCAACTGCTGCAGGTTGCCCAAGGCTCTGCTCATTAGGGTTTTGAATATATCCAAGGATGGGGACTCTACAACATCTCTTCAAGACCTGTTCTTGGGTGTGAACGCTCTCACATTAATAGTTGTTTGTTTGTTTTTTTCTTTCTCCATGTGTTTTAGTGGAATTTCTTGTTTTCAAGTCTATGAATATTGCCTCTTGCCTGTTTCTTCCTGTTTTATTTTCAGTGGCTAGGCATTAGGAATGATAAAGATGTTGAATATATATTTTTTGACCAAAATGATGTGGAAAAAACATCTTGTTTTAGTAGGCTATCTAGTAAAACTTGATTTTAGCCAGCTCAAGAATGAGTGTGAGAATCTAGGCTTCATCTGTTTTTCCTTTGCTTTGCTAATGTTGGTCTTCAAAGTGTAGTGATATTAAATTATTTAAGTCATTATGAGGTTAAAGAGCTCTGGCCACTGCTGATTACTAAGTGCATCAGTGCTGTCAGGAAGGCAGGTTTTTACTCAGTGAAGATGGCTGAAGAGTAAAATTCCCAGTAGAACTGGAGGTGACAGATTTCTTAAAGGAATTGCTACAAGGGGTTGTGTAAAATTCTGATCTCCATTGCTTTGCTTTTATTTTCAGTACTGCAATTCTTATCTCCATGCAGTATCAAAAATGCTCGTACTTAGTGTGACTTCAGGCTTTGTGGAGTTTCTGAATTTCTTTAATTCTCCTCTTCCCTTTCTAGCAACAGAATCTATGGGTGTACAGAGAGCAGACTGGATTCTGCTCTCAGGAAGGTATTTGACCTCTGTTTTATTCCACTGCAGCGTCTGGCTGCAGGTTCCTCTCAGAACTAGACTGTTTGGTAGTACTTACGATTTTACAGTATTCATATTATTCAAAATCCTTCACTGTGTAGCATGAAGGAAAATCCTAATCAGCAGAAAAAATAAATGTTAGTGATGGTAGAATGTTATTTAGTTTAGGGGTATGGTAGATATCAATCTACTTCCATTTAGAAAAAGAAAAGCAGTGATTTTGTCATGAAAATTGCTTAATGTGATGTGGTATGGGCTCATATGCCCATCTGGCAACAGTGGGCAGAATATTCAAATTATTTTAGCTAACTCCATGTTTCTCTTTGTGGGAAAGGGACTGAAAAAATTGTTGAGGAAGTAAATGAATGTATTACACTGAAGCTGTCAGACACATGGAGTTATCAGACAGGATCCTCAACTGCTGTATACACTTTTGGATGATTATTGATTAATACAGATGAGAGTGTAAACCGGAAATTGACTTATTGTTTTAAATGCAAAGCTAATGCAGAATAAACATTACTCAAATTGATCGTAGGTGAAATTTTCAGTTTAAAACACAGTGATATGTTAATCTCCTATTCTTAATATGCTTCTGATACCTTCTGGTAAAGAAGATCAAAAGCTTGGAAAATATGCACTTTTTTCCTAATCTTTTATGAGAGGTCAAGAAACCAAATATGAAATAGAATAAATTAAGGGAAATTTACTGTCTTTGCATTTTACTTGGAGAATATTGAAACTCTTTTCCTTCATATAAAGTTCAAATACACTTCAGGTAACTCAAGTTTAATAAAATAATAATTTAAATTTAATAAATCTGACTTTACTTTTTGTTTTTATTCCTCTGACATTCCAAGTCTGTGAGTATTTCTGTCTCATTTTCACATGGTTGACTTTAGTGGCATAGTTGCTCTCTTTGTTCAAAGTCTCTAAATATTTATTAAAACATACAGAGATTGTGAAAAAATGACAGAAACCAGTGGTAAAATTCACCATAGTGCCTTTCCTACATGAAAGCATAAATAACTGAACCAAAGTATTCTGTGCTGAATGATGCAGACAGTCATAGTAGCCTATAGTAGCCTATAGACAGTATTAAGCATTATTGGAAAAACTCAAAATATTTAACAGATTTTATGTAAGGTACATCTTGTTTTCAATTTTGGTTCTTTTGGTTATGCCAAGCAAAACAGATTTCTATGCCAGGAAAAAAAAAAAGAAAAAAAAGAAAAAAAAAAAAAAAGAGCTGGGAAATTGGGAAATTGCAATAGGAGGATGCATGAATGTGTGGGGGAGGGAATTTAAGCAAGAAAACTGATACATCCATAGAACCTTCTGTTTCCCAGAAGGTACTTCAGATGTGTCTGCAAACATAAGTTGCTGTGGTCTTGTATCCTTTTCTCTTCCCTTTCTCCCTGCTATTTCCCCTTTTCCCACCTGCCAACAAAGAGATCTAGAGAATGCAAATAAATTGCCTGTCTGAAATGGAGGCAGCTGTGGGCTTTGGTTGACATTAGTGTATTGTGGAGGGATCCAGATGCACGATACTCATCAAACTTCTATCAATACTAATTTACTAATATCAATAATAATTTGTTTCCCAGTGGATCAGCTTTCCCAAGCAGGGTCTATGCACTGCTTACAGCTCTCCAAGCCCTTCAACTAAGGTGTCAATAAAGCTGACTGCTGTTCTGGGGCTATTGACAGTTATTAAAAATGACCTTGATGTAATTTCATGCCCATCAAAACAAAGGCCATATGTTAAGGATTATGAAAAGCTACAGTGAAGGAAAGCAATGACAGGCTTCTGCTGGGTGAAGATAGAGGGAGGTCAGCATATGTGAAGATTATTAGTTCTCTCCTCTGCTTCTTTTCCTAAGGCACAGGGCAGTGCCCCTTGGTAGGCAACTGTTATGCTAAAGGCATAATTGGAACAATTTAGAGCTCAGGGGTACACTTTTTTAAAGATCTGTCATAGCATATCATCTCAACAGTTAATGTGGCGTAAAATATCATAAACACTGCTGAGGACCCTGGAGTCCCTATGGCAGAGACCAATCGATAAGACCCAGTGGATGATCTCTCTTCACTTGTAAATAGAGGGCAATGTGAGGAGCACTATCACTACCTCCCTTATTCTGACACTTTCTAGGCACACCAGGCTTTTACCTATGTCATGCATGTCAAGAAAAGATACTTGTGTTGTATCTCAGGCATGGCCATCAATAAAAAGATCTCACAAAATAATGCAGAGATTGAGTCTGAAACATAAAATAAATTGCTTCATGCTAACAATCAAAATGTAACCTGGTATATACTTTGCATAGAAGAGACATAGTTTAAATTCAGAATGTTTACAGGCAGCAAACATTTTCTTTTGCTCTTAAAAATGAATTGACATATTGACTTTTTAAAAAAATTAAATATTTACCTATTTTTTCTTTCTTTGGAGCATAAAACTTCCTTCCCAAATCCACAATTGCATATGCAGACCTGCAGCTAGCTACCTGTGCTCTGTAATCCTCTCTCTCACTCCAGTATTGCAACTTGGAGTGATCAGTGCAATGGGAGAAAGGGGTAAATGGCAATCCAAACTGCCTCTTGACTGCTTTTAAAACTGTGAAATCCTCCCCTTTTTTTGCTGCAGAAGGTAACAACCTGCTCTCCTGGGGATAGGAACAGTGTGGCTATGCTCTGACAGCCAGCCCTTCTTAACATTTAGGAGCCCTTGTAGCTTCAGACTGTGACAAACTGCACTCCAAGGCCACAATTGTAGATGCAGCCTCCTGTTACTTGACTTTGTGTCCACACAATCCTTTCTTCTCTTTGGCTCCAAAGGTTCAGTTGATGCATTTGAAAATTCATTTATGGGCAAAAAAGAGCACAGGAAAGGCAGTAGTTCTTACCCGCATATCTCCATCTAATTTGCCACGAGAGTGCAGACATTTTTGTGCTGAATTTGCACTATGAACAACATGTAAAGGTGGAAGAAGCCACCGGAGAAGCAAGTTACGCTTCATTGTGTACAGCCTAATGTTGCTGGGTTGAATTTTGGCCTAATGGGGTGACTGACATCAACGACATTACCATCCCTCTGAGACTTCTACGTGAGCTGCACATGGAAACTTAAGTATGGAAGCCAGTCCTTTCACGACTTGATTTTGTTGAAATAGAAAACATGACATATGGTTTAGTTTATTGAGGAAACAACTTCTTCTTCTTCTCTAAATGACTGTTCAGAGTGTGTGCACTGCTGGTAACTAACCTTTGTAATCAAACATTACTTAGAAATTGCTACAGATGTACACACATGCTTTTCTAGATGAAGTTTTGAACTTGAAAGCCTTGAAAATTTAATTAAAAAAACTTAAGGTGTTATGCATATGCTTATGGTTTTTATGAAAGCCTGAAGCTTGTAGTCATTCATTTTTTATTTTTTTTGAAGTATTATTATACCAGGAATCTTAAAACCACTATGTGCATTCCCTATGTAATAAAACTTGTATATCTTACTATCTGCAATTTGCTTCTTCTTGCCACATCTCAGTGAGAGAATGCACTCCTATAACTAACTTTAATAATGACCCAGAAAATATTCATAATAAAACTAATCATGTAAGTAATCTGAAATTTGGGGGGTCTCTAAAAAAAAAAAAAAGCTTGTGTAAAGAAGAGTATTTTATTCATTTTGTCAAAAACATTATCTGAAACAAAAAAAGTCTCCTTTAACTTGTGAAATTTCAAAAGAGTTTAAAGAAAATGGTGAATAACTCATTGCTTTGGAGGGAAGTATTATCCCCACCCATGTCATTGCTTTCCATTAGGATTTGTTTGCATTGTCACCTCTATGGAGAAGCAACTTCTTTTTAGTTGTTTCTTTTGGCAAACAGAATTTCATTCAGCGCTTCTCCTTTGGGAGAACTCACCAGGTAGCTAAAATGAGGACAAAAACTGCTTAGACATTGCCTTAGCTATGCATCTCACAAGGATAATGCAATTTATTCCCAGGAGTAAAGGAAAATCATTAAAACAAACAAACAAAAAAATAGAATAAAAACTACAAATACAAAAACATAATATGATAAAAAAACATCTATGTGAAAGAAAAAAAAAATCTATGAGAAATTTCAGTTTAAGTTCTAGAAGATTAGACTGCAGGCATAGATGAAGGACAAATGCAACATGCCAAAGACCTTTTATGGGACTTCTTCCACAATTTGCTGCATTGTTTTTTTGACATAACCTCTTTTAAACTAAGAGGATTTCCTATTCAGGCATTTTATTAGGGGAAAGCTACTCTATATGGTGAAATCTGCATTTTTTTCCCCATAGAACATGGTAGCATGATTTAAGATTATATTCTGATATTTTATAATGTGTCGAATGTGTCATTGCTACATTACCAGATCAAAGAGTTCTAAGTGACACTTTCTAATCAAGGCTGTCAAGAGGTTTCATTAGTAAGCAGAAGAAGGAAACACTTGGGATAATGGTTCAATACATATTTTGCGGTCCTGAAGGGAGGATAAAGCTTTTTTTTTTTTTTTTTTAAGTAACAAGCCACTTTAAAGCTGTTAAAATGAATATTTAGTAACACCCCAAGACAACATATAAAACTAAAAGTGCAATCATTTATTGGAATGGTGTATTTTATCAGACCTCTGCCCCATTAAATATGTTTAGGCTGAAATTCTTTACAGGAATGACTTAAAGGTGATCATTTGCACCCAGCACTGCACATAATAAAAGAAACCTCCCATCTAGAGCTGACTGCCAGAAAAGTAATTTTAACATAGCATTTAATCTTTTTTAAAGTTTTAGTGCTTGTGAGAGATTCCTTACTGACAGTTAAAAAAACCTGAAGTTCTGAAGTATGAGATGGAGGTAAATGTGTGTGGCATGCAAATCCATCCTATCTTACTTTTAAGAAAAATCTCATGGGGCAGAAGACTACAGAAGTGCATGTCTATATGCTATTGATCACATTCCTTTCTGGCATTGCCATCTGCCACTTGAGACATACTGCAAGGCAGCTTCCAACCTTCTTTTGAGATGTCTGGAGCAGATTTGGTTCCACAGGACTTCACAAAATAGATACTTTTGAGATGGGGCTATCTGCCAACCATAAAGAGGCTTTATGTCCTTTCATTTTTCCTCAGGCTTTAGAAATCCATCCGGGATTTCTGGATGTATGACAATCCAGGCAGAGTCAGAACTTCACATAAGATTGTAGATGTCTGACAATGCTACTGTTATATTACTTTTGTAGTCTATGGTGGTTCATAAATGAATGTTAAGCATGTGTAAATCTGAAGGCTGAATTTGGTCTCTTGGTCATCTACTTTGAAGTAAAAATATAATAGTCTTTTTTTTTTTTTTCCTTTAAAAAATAAAATAAAATATGTAAACTTTAAAAAACTGTCTTGAAATACATCTTCACCAAAATGATATTTACCATAAACATTTTTTATGAGACCTCAGGAAACTGTTACCATTGGGAAAACTAATACAAAACCTGTAAGATAGGTATTCTATAAGGGAAGTTTATATTAAGTCACACCAACAAAGATCAATTCTTACTTAAGGAGAAATATATTCAGCAGTCATCAGAGAGATTCCTCAGGGTTAACATTTTTATTAATATTCAAGATAAGAAGTAAGGATATGCCATAGCCATATGTTGGCTCCACAAGTCTGGAAGGCATCTTAACCTGAAGGTTTGGAATAACCTTCCAGAAGAATTGGGTTTTTTTAAATCTCTGTCCTCAGGACTTATCTTTGTATCCTTATTCAGACTCATCTATCACGATTGAATAAGTCATATTTTATACCATTTTCTGCGTCTTTAAGCATTTCTATGAATTTCTGGAGATTCTGACCAAAAAATGGCCCAGTATCAGTGTTGATGAGTGACACATCTGAAGTATATTTTAAGTCTTTTTTCTCTTGTTTTGGAAGTTTTTCACTTTGTCCATACTGAATCTCTGTAGAAAATTGTTAGAAGAATTTATAGTTCTTGAAAATCTATCTTAAATTAAAAAAAAAAAAATCCTTACATTTTCTAAAAGATATATCAGTTACAATGATACTGCATGGGACAGCTCCAATGCTGCTTGCCAACTTTTTGTAAAAATTGAGTCTTTAATTGTCCTACCTAGGCAACTGAGAAAACAAACTTTTATAGAATCACAGAATCATAGAATGGCCTGGGTTGAAAGGGATATCATCTAGTTTCAAACCCCCTGCCATGGGCAGGGTTTCCATCCACTAGATCAGGCTGCCCAGAGCCACATCCAGCCTGGCCTTGAATGCCTCCAGGGATGGGCATCCACAACCTCCTTGGGCAACCTGTTCCAGCATGTCACCACTCTCTCTGTAAAGAACTTCCTCCTGACATCTAATCTAAACCTCCCCTGTCTCAGTTTAAAACCATTCTCCCTTGTCCTATCACTATCCACCCTTGTAAACAGCCATTCTCCCTCCTGTTTTTATGCTCTCTTCAAGTGTTGGAAGGCCACAATGAGGTCTCCCTAGAGCCTTCTCTTTTCTAAGCTAAACAGGCCCAGTTCCCTCAACGTTTCTTCATAGGAGAGGTGCTCCATCAGACCCTCTGATCATCTCAGTGCCCTCCTCTGGACCCGCTTCAAGAGCTCCACGTCCTTCCTGTGCTGGGGGCCCCAGGCCTGGACAGAGAACTCAGATGGGGCCTCACAAGAGCCGAGTAGAGGAGGACAGTCACCTCCCTCTCCATGCTGGCCACCCCTTTTTAATGCAGCCCAGAACACAGTTGGCCTACCAGGCTGCAAGCGCACACTGCTGGCTCATGTCCAACTTCTCATCCACCAGGATTCCCAAGTCCTTCTCTGCAGGGCTGCTCTCAAGGAGATCTTCTGCCAGTCTGTATAAATACTGAGATTGGCTCAGCCCAATTGCAACATCTTGCACTTAGTCTTGTTGAACTTCATTAGGTTCACATGGGCCCACTTCTCCAGCCTGTCCAGGTTTCTCTAGATGACTTCCCTTTCCTCCAGTGTATTGACAGCTTGGTGTCACCTGCAAACTGAGGGTGCACTCAATTCCATTCTCTATGTAATTGACAAAATTTCTCTACTTTTAGATAGATGCACTTCGTCTATCTTTATTTGTTATCTAAATCAGTATCATAAATTATTAAAATGTTTTATGATACAGAACTCATATCTTTCTCTCTGTTCTCTTTTAATCTACAAAATACATTTGTAGATCTGTTTTCTCAATGTGCCTTGGAAGTGTCTTTTAACATCCTCAGGACATTTGTCACGGAATCACATAATCACCAGTTATTTAGGTTGGAAAAGACCATTAAGATCATCTAGTCCAACCATCAGCTCATCAACACCATGCCCACTAAACCATTTCCCTAAGAGCCACATCTACCCTTTTCTTGAAAACCTCCAAAGGTGATGACTTCACCACCTCCTTGGGCAGCCTGTTCAAATATCTCGCCACTCTTCTGAGAAGAAATTTTTCCAAATATCCAACCTGAGCGTCTTCTCGTGCAGCTTAAGGCCATTCCTTCTTTTCTTATCACTAGTTACTTGGAAAAAGAGGCCTTTCAGGTAGTTGTAAAGAGTGATAAGGTCTCCTCTGAGTCTCCTCCAGACTAAACATACCAGTAAACATCAGCCAACCCTCATAAGACTTGTGCTCTGGACTTCTCACCAGCTTCATTGGCCATCTCTGGATGTACTCTGGAACCTCAATGTTTTTCTCGTAGTGCCGGGCTCCAGACTGAGCACTGTGTATGCAAGCCGTGGCCTCACCAGTGCTGAGTAGAGAGGGATGATCACCTCCCTCGTGCTGCTGACTACACTATTTCTGTTACAAGCCATGCTGCCTTTGGCCTTCTTGGCCGCCTGGGAAAAACACTGCTGGCTCCTACTCAGCTGGCTGTCAACTAACACCCCCAGATCCTTTTTCTCTGTGCAGCTTGCCAGCCACTCTGCTTCAAGCTTGTAGTGTTGCATTGCGTTGTTGCGACTGACATGCAGGACCTGGCACTGAGTCTTGTTGAGGCACATACAATTGGCTTCAGCCTTTGATTCCATCAGGCAGATTAACTCTTCCTCCCAACTTGGTGTCATCTGCAAACTTACAGAGGGTACACTCAATCCCCTTGTCCAGATCATCAATAAAGACACTACACAGGATGGGCCCCAACAATGACCCCTGGTGAACACCCTTGTGACCAGTTGGCAGCTGGATATGATTCCAATCACCACCACTCTCTGGAGCTCATCACTGGATATGTTTCATGACTTTTAGCTTAGAGCTTGATCCTGATTAATTATCTGAACTATTTAATATGATTTTAGCCATGATGACTGTATTGTTCTGTACTAATTTTCTATGCAAATTTTCCTTTTTTAAATTATTTTTTAAGTATTTTTTAAACTATATTATTTTACAGTTTTTATTCTGACACTTAAAATCCATGATAAAATTATCTTACCATCTTTCCTTATTCTTTCATAGGCATTGTCACTTTTTTATTCTGATTGGCTCCAAAACCAAAGTGACCCAGTATTTATAAATTAAATATCTCACTTGCCTCCATTTACTTTCATATTATTGCTGTGCTTATTTATTCATGTCTAGAGTATTTAATAGAAAGACTAGGTAGACTGAATGATGGGAATATCAGTCTTTTTGGTTCAGAGTCTTGAGGTATTCCAGAGAAAGACCTTATCAGCAATAGCTATAAGTGCTTACAGAACAACACAGTCCTGGGTGTCAGTGGAACATATGGTCCTTCATAATCAGCATAATGCTACCATACCAAATATAGACAAATACAACTTTCTGCATGCCTTGAGAATCTCTGCTGTAAAGATGTTCCCTCAAAAATTTTGTATCACTGTATTACTGGCAGTGATAATTTCCCAGATCTCAACTGCCATTGATAGGAACTTGGCAACTGGATTTTGACCCCCTTTTATCATAATCATTTTTCAGAAGAGGCTAAAAATTGATGTGATATCAACAAAACCAGTGAAAAATGTGAAGAGGTTCTTAACTATATATACTGTTACCTATGGTTTCCATGCAATATAATGCAGTGTGTTCCAGGGAAGCAAGTTGTGCCACCAGCAGAAACAACATTTGCTGACAAATACTAAATCTATCAATTTTGTGTTAAGGAAAGAATAAGCTTAATACCATGATCTCTGACAGCAGGGAACAAGAATTACTCCTACATACCACTGGCTACCGTGTTTAACAGCTCACTGCTTTCAGAAGAAATAATGCACCAATTATAATGCACCAATTGAACCACATCATCATAAAACAAACTCTTAACTTCTTAATCTTAGCCCCCAGGTGCTTGCTCGTAATATTATAATGATGGAATTACAATACAATGATTTAAAAAGTACAATGGGTATCAAAGTGTAAAATTTAGCCAATTATAGTGCAGTCAGTTAAATCTTGCTCACATCCTAATCCTTTTTTTTTCCAATGCGCTTAGTTTCTGTACATACATCTGTGTCAGTCCTTGAGTAACCCTAGCAGTTTTTCAGTTCCGTAGAATGAAGCACTTGCATCGACTGGCCACTGTGTTTTGCTACTAGTCATGAGGCTGGATGTTTAGAACCAGTCCTGATGAAATTTCCTGATGATTATTATGCAGAAAACAAACCTTTAGTCTTAAAGATCTAATGTATTTATTCATAAGGAGTTTAAAAGTGCATTTTACATGAAATATTATAAATACTTAACATAGTGAAAGGAGATGTTAGCTTCTAGGGATAGTAAGGAGTGAACTGGCAAGAATTTCAATGCAAACTGCAGAAGTGAGCTCAATTCATATGTTACTTCTGGGTTAGAAGGATTGTGCATATTTTCCTCTTTGCAAAGAAAACACATAGACATAAAATCTTTTTATAAGGCTTTTCATTCTGTAATTGTCTGCCACACATTTCATTTTAAAATTGCTCAGGATTAAGACTTCCTCGAATATTCTCTCTTTTTTCTTGGATTTATCATAATGTGTCCTGTTTTTATTCTTCTTTTACTCAGTTAGCTTTGGCTGTCAAAAGCTGAGTGACTGTCCAGAACGTTTCCCAGTCACAAGGAAGACTTACAGATAGAAGTTTTAGATAATAATTTGTGCCTGAATAGTCGTATTGATTGAAGTTAGTAGCAGGATCTTGGCTTATTTTGGTCTTAAGGTGGAGAGATGCAACTATAAATGAGTCTTCCTCATTCTGTTAAGGAAACCCTAAGGCATGTTCCCTGTCTGCTTTTCTTTTTCCCACCCATCCCCAGTCGGTAAGTCTGAACCTCCCGTAAACCTGCTGCAAACTCCTTGGCTCAGCTCCCTATGTTGCATAGTTTGTCTCCACACAGTTATGTAACTGTTCTACATGTATGTATATACTGTAAAAGAGTGAAGCAGTTGTCTGTATTTTCCTGTCTTTTGAAAACTCTGTAATAACAGGTCAAGGCTATTCACCGTGCTTTGACAGTTCTGTATTATATTTACATGTGCAATACAGATCCCAAGGGCAAGAAATAAGCTTGGTGAGTTATATTATGAAGACGTTTCATCTTTTTTTCTGCTCGTGAATTTTAGAAGAGATCAGTGATTCTTGTCTCTGGAGATGACTAAGATCAGTGTTTGTCCTGGACTTGCACTATAGCCATGGAAGCAAAAGACAGGAAAATGAATTAACCTTAACAGAGACCCAGGAATTCATAAATAGAACAATAAAGAAATTAGTGTGTACCAGTTGTTTTCAATTCTTGGTTCTAAGGTTCTGAGCACCATTAAGGGCTTCTGGCAATACCCTTTGCAAAAGCACACAAATTCACCTCCCCATGTTATGCATGGAGATTTGGTACACATGCCAAAATTTGAATGTGGATTCTTGCTATACGAAAAAGAAAAACTGGTGTGCTAAAGAAATGGATTTGCTACTATTTTATGTATGACCATTACTGTTTTTAATTACACTTCACCTGTGACATGCACACAAAGTGCCTGAAAAATGTACTGTGTTCGTACAGATGAGATACTTTCCCCAGCTGTACATTTATCTGTATATGTCTTCAGGATATTTTACTGAGCTAGATGCAATGCATTACACTCTAATACTCTGGTAAAAATGGCAGAAAAATATGTTTCTAATGCCAGCATTATTCATTTCTGTATTACGAGCATAACCTTCGATCTAATATCTGCTCTCCTAGATATTCATGGCTTGGCTTCATTTCAACCTTCATGCTGAGGAACTTCCTGGACTACAGCCAAGCTACTGAGTATGAAGGATTAAATTTGTCCTAAATTTCTTAAGAAGGTTGTATGGGAGCATTCCAGGACTCATTTTCATAATTTGACAGTCAGGAGGAGAGTTGATGTATTTATTTTCTTTCTTCATGCTCTCCTTAAAATGATAGCCTGCCTCTGCTGAATCTTGAACACTAATCACCACAAAGCTTTTCTTTTGTTTTGCTGCAGGTGTGTGACAGTTGAGATTACTCGTATATAGTTTGAGTAGCACTGTGTTGTTGTCCTGTAGGGAGCTAAATATAGTTTCTTGGCTTCTTACCATTCCACATTTGGACAGGACTATTCCAAATATTTTGCATGATCCTTTATTTTGTTTATATGGATGGAGTGCAAGAAAAAATGATTTTCTGAGCATAAGATTTACTTGAGACACACTGTTTTATTCCTATATACACTCCCATAACAACAGAGCATGTTCTTTTCTGAATGATACATATAATGACACATAGGAGTATTTTCTGGTTTTTCAAAGAATTATAATATGAAACATGTTAAATGTATGCTGATTTATTTTTCTGTCTATTTAGACTCAAGTTTAAAAACAAATTTGGTACAAT
>NC_139406.1:4532500-4592500 GCF_905368555.1 Meleagris gallopavo | reverse complement strand
AAAATCAGGCTGTATGTTCAACCGCTTTGTCCAGATGCTTCTTGAATTCTGGCAAGCTCAGTGTCATGATCACTGCTCAGGGGAGGCTGTAGCCTTATCTTTATTTCACATGGAAAAGCGTAAGACTTGTTGCTGACTAATTTAATGGTCATTGGGTAGGAAAGGAGACCTCTTCCATAGTTGGAACATGCCTAAGTGATAGAGCAGGTCTGCATGTAACATTTCAATTTATATGTGCTTACATACACGGTCTCCCTAAGGTAACATTTCCTATTATTTTTCTGTGATCATAAAACTTCTTTATGTAACTAAGTTTGCTTTATTTATAGATTGAAATAAATGAAGAGTGCTGGCCAAAGTTCCAATTGCTCTTCAGAATATATAACCATCACAAAAGTAAAATAAAAATAAATTAAATTGTTTCATGATTTATTTCCATCAAATATAATTTCTACAGATCCACCTTTATGATTATAAATATAATCTGACAGATCCTTTGTAGATTAAATAAGACTCAATAGTTGCATAAAACTCTTATTCATTCACCAGCTTTTGTGCCCTGAATTTACATGGAGTCCTTTTGCCCTGTTTGCTTGATAGTTTCCTCCTCTACCCTGCCTTCTTCATCCTCACTCTGCTTTTTTGACTTTTATTTCTAGCTTCAGAAACCATGCTTCAAACTCTCCATCTCATTTTTAGACCTAAATCTGTCGTGTGTCTGATGTATACCTTTATTCTGAAGCTTTGGCAGTGCAGGCAAGTACAGAACAGAACATGTTGAGAGAGCTGAGTCAATTATGAAGCAAGAATATGACAAGAGGGAACTAGCTGCATCTATATTTGCCCTTTTCAGCATCAATCTCAAAAGGATGTCCATCCCAATGTGTCAGAGATACTTTTTTTGCAGCAATGTAAAAGATTTGGATACCATTGTGTGTGTATCATATATTGTATGCAAGTAAGGCTCAGTTTCAGAGCACTTCAGTTTAGGATGATTTTGTTCTCTGTACAATGACTTGAGAGAGGCTTCTCCCTGGAGGAAAACGTTAAGAAAGTATGTACTTTGGGGCAAGTGTTTAAAATACCTTATTTATCCTCTTCCTATCTGTCTTGACTATCTAGCTTTAGGACCTCAATAAAATTATTATTCTAGGTTTCTCAGTTCTCTGTTCCTCCATAGACCAGATCTCTTATGATTCACAAAGATGTGTTTTACTGAATGAGTAACACTATGGATGTAATGATGTTTGACACTTGATAACTCTAGGAATTTGTTTCTACCTCTTTCCTTGTTTATATTTACAGTGCTGTACGAACATGCCTATCACCAGCTTAAGATAAGTCTCAAGGATAGTACCAAAATATTTTAGTTACTTGTGCCATGCATTGTACAACTGCTAGGACCATCCTACTCAATAAATCTAATTTGTCTAACCTAAATTGTCTATCTCCGTAATTTTGATCAGATGTTACTGTTTGGCAAGACTCTGACCATATATTTTGTTTAGAGTGGTTTTACATATGTGCATAACTGAGTGAATGTTAGGGTTATTCATAGTCTTCAAAGTTAAACTTATATAGACTTGGGAAGGTCTATGAAACTTTAAATTTTTGCTTTTGTCATCCCTGCAGAGAAAGTAAGTTGAGTACCTACTAAATTTCTTGATATCAATTCAGATTATTTTGCCCATCAAATTAAACCATTTGTGAAAGATTGGATGATTTTACTTGACAAGCATTAGTAAGTACTCACATAATTTTATCCATCAACCAAACTATTTTCAAGTGGGAGCTTTTTAGGAAAGATCACATCCTCTGCTGGGGAACAGTACTGCTATGAGTACACCTGACCTGCTAATCTTTGTCAACTGAAAATTTAAAAAAATACATAGGTTAAAAACCTTTAAATAAAATAAGACATTGCTGGAACCACATCATTACACCTATGTAGTTTCCAGCTTTGAGTTACCTCCTATGTAGCCAGTATGGAGTATAATGTGGTTCTGCCATTCTCTGCTTGCCATAGTCACAATCCAGATAAGTCTCAAAATTAGTCACTGGAAAACTCCTATCCGCATATGATGTTTAAAGTCTCTCAACTTGAGCCTTCCACTTTCTGTCAACAAAAATTAATATTTGTCTTTCATCTTATGAAGGACAGTGCAAACTGGGCTCTGTTCTTCACTCCATGGCTCTGGGTACATTATACAAGCCTTTTAATATCTCTGCCAGTTGTAAAGATAATATTTACAATTTGCTTTTGTCATCTCTTGGTGAAAAGCAATGAAAATTAAGAGGTATTATTATTGCTTATGATGATATAAAACAATCAGAACTTCTGTTTTTCATACTTCCAGTTCTCTCACTCCCACACCTTGTGGGACGGAAGGAATTTATTCTCTGGTTGAGTTCCTGCATGTCAACATGCAAGCTCGAATGAACTTTCTATCCCTCACTTTAACTAACTTTTAAATAGGAGTTCCTAATGAGAGTGCTGTCACAACTGTAACTACAGCAGTGTGAACACGTTGCTATAATTTATAATGCCAGTCTATATTCCAAATGGTTTCTCTATATACTGCATGCTCCACTCAAATAGGAAAGGAATGTACTGCAGTGAATTATTGTGTAATTAATCATTTGACCATGAGGGACTCGTTTACTAATTAAAAACGCAAAAAGAGTAAATTGAAATAACCAGTGACTACTAAATCACATCTTTTGACATGTCAGCAGCATTGTAATATGTCATAATGTATCAGTCAGAGACAAATAGATTCTACATATTCTGTTACCTTCTGCTTCAGAGCCACTGAAATCATTTGTTATACTTTCAATGCAGTTTCTAGTACTATTCATACAAGTACCATAGTGCTATATCGAGATAGGAGATGCCAATCAGGGTGATACATATACATACTAATGGGCAAAAGCGTTAAGATTCTCTGCTCTGATAACTGTGCCCACTGTCTCTGAATATATCTTAAGGGAACAACTCTGCTATGATAGGCTCTTCTGTGGGAAATAAAACTGTGCCTTAGAAGCTTAGAATTCAGGCCTGCCTAGATATTCCTGCCAGTATTTGTGGCAGTTGTGTTGGGTCTGTGCCTTGGCTACTGCTGCTCATGACTTGATATGCTGGCATGAACTCACCTACACCAGTAGGCAACCTTAAGGAAACTGTGAGACTCTGGGTTGAAGGGTTTGACATTTTGCACAGCTATAGTGCTGACGACTGTTGTGTGTGAGGTGAAGAAAAAGTGGTGTAAGGAAACCTGAGACAGAGAAATCTCAAATCGTCATAAATTACGGTGTTTTTTTGAGTGATACTATCGTGACTCGGATCTGCATGGAATTCAGGTGTTATTTTTATTCACCTTGGCCTTTGAGAAACATTCAATGTAAAGGTTTTGTAAGAAGTGGGAATTTCTGGGTCATTTTTTTTTACAGTGGAATTGAGGGGAAGAAAATATAATTATTAATTGAAGGGGAAGAAAATATAATTATTTATGTTAAATGAAAAAAAAAAATCAGCAGTTAACCTTGCACACTAAAGATGCATTTACTGGATATGGATATGGAAATGCATCTATGACTCTCAAAATGGGAGAGATGTGAGAAGTATAAAAAGCTTCAAAAAATTACAATTTTTATCTTAGATTTGTTCTGTGTTTAGTTGGAAATATTTACATCTTCTGTTGGTAGGAATAAGATTTATTAATACGATTTTATGTAAAAAGATCATGGGGAATAGAGCTGGAGTCTGTCTTTTCTTAAAAAAAATCATTGAATTTATTTGCTTAGCTCCAATTAGAATCAATCAATTATTGCATTCACATGCTGATCATTGAAGAAAATGAATAGTGCTTATTAAGTAGTGTGCTATTAGGTTTCTTTTAATATTGGAATACAGATGAAAAACATAATATGCCAGTTGAGCTTTCAGAACCCAAGCTGAGCTTTGAGAATTGCAGCAGGCTTTTTTTTTTTTTTTTTTTTTTTTTTTTTTTTACCTTCTCAGTTGGAAAGACATATCCACTTCTGGAAGATACTGCCTTACAAGCAATTGTCAGTACTTTTGAGATGCTTTTAATAAAACAATTTACTTCAGTATCTCAGGTATTCCATAGTATCAAATGTGCAGCCCTTATGGGTTTCATCATGGGCTGCTTAATCATATGTGCAGTCTGTCTTTTTTCATTCCAGAATGGTAAAAATTCTTTCATATCGTCAATTCAATAATTTATACTAAGCAGGAAAAGAGACTGCATTTTTTTGTAGTAGGAAATGGGTGGCTTTCTGATTGATTAGATAACTGTTTATTAGACTTTTCACAGAAGAGAAGCCCAAAATAAATTAAAAAAACAACAAAAAACTCAGTTATCTCGTATTTTTTAAAATTATGGGGAGTGAGAGTGGTAGTGGTTATATCTGTTTCACAACTTTAGCTCCTGTGGGGCCTTCTCCACAGGCTGCAGCTTCCTGCAGGCCACATCTACCTGCTGCACCGTGGGCTCCTCCATGGCTGAGATAGAATCATAGAATGGCCTGGGTTGAAAAGGACCTCAGAGCTAATCTAGTTTCAGCCCCCCTACTGTGTGCAGGGTCGCCAACCACCAGAGCAGGCTGCCCAGAGCCACATCCAGCCTGGGCCTTGAATGCCTCCAGGCACGCTACGCATGGTGCCCATGGGCTGCAGAGTGACAGCCTGTTCCGTCACTGGACTCTCTTGGGCCAGAACTTCTCTGTGCATGGAACAGTCATGGCATAGCTGTGGCTGGGGTGTGCCCATTTTGGAGCTGTTTATGAGCTGTCTCTGATCCGATGTGGGCAAGCTGCAGGGCTGTGCTCCCAGAGGCCACCACTGCAGCCCGCCTGCTTCCAAAACCTTTCCACATAGATGCAATCCAGTACTGAAAATGCAGATTGACCATTCAGTAGAAGGCGGTTTTATTTCTAACTTTTTTTTTTTCTTTTTCTTTTTAAAATCAGATGGATGTTTCTAGGAAAGCCACTGTGCTGTTTAACTTTTAATTCCCAAGGCCTTATGTTCAGAGTCTGTAACAAAGCTTTATGTTAGTAAACGTGTTGTTTAATAGTTACCTGCTCTCTCCACTTGTCTTCAAGTATTGTGATTTAGATGAAACTCTAATGCACAAGAGCAACTTGTCCCCAGAGCATTATTCAGAATATAAATTAAGTGATATTATAACAGGGCCCTCAGTTAGCTCAGCATAATGAATATGAAACATCATGTACTAGTGACCAAGGTCATGCTATGAGAATGAATTACTCTATTAACTTCTCCTTTAAGTAGCATTAGAGATAATAAATGAAGAGATTTAATGTGATTCTGATAATATTATTCATGTAAAAGTAGCACACTTTATCTTGCTAAAACAATTAACATCTATTTTGAAGATCTTCTACACTTTGAAGATATGATGTTTGGAAGTGTTTATTGCATGTTGCAGAATGCATCAGCATTAGCCAGCAATGCAGATAATCTGATAAAAATTGAAAAGCTGATTTGTATACTATGCTAATTCAGGATCATCTCTTTGGCTCTAGGTAGTGTCCAAATGCTCCACAAGATTATGGCAAGCTTTAGTAGTGATATTAGATTAAATTTGGTTCTTTTGCTTATAACTTTTTTTTTTTTTTTAAAGAAAATTACATCCATCATTCTTCTCTATAAACCCTCTTTAGCTGCTTTCTAAGTAGTATACAATATCGTATTTTAAGCTTGGCATATTACTTTTTTTATCCAGACATATTTAAGCTTCCTCTCTCAGTTATACAGTATATTATTTCAGGGATAAAAGTTTTGTCGTTATTATTGTGATACCTCAGTATCTGAACCATAAAGAGACTTAGTGATTTGCCACGTGTTCCACAGCAAACTCAAATGCATTTAGAGTAAACTTAGGAGCCGTTGATAAGAGATTACTCTTTAGTTTGCAAGTGACCGTGGTGCATGAAAACTTAATTCCGTATTTTGTTTTCTAACGTTGATTTTTTTTTTGCTTTGTTTTTGCTTTGTTTTGCTTTTTCACTCTCCTAAATATTTTACCTTGATTGTATTGCTATTTTTATGAGCATTTTGTTAGAAGAAAATGATATGTAAAATTCTGAATTGTTGTTTGGGGTGAAATTTGCTCTTTGTCCATGCGTTGTAGAAGGCAGAAGGGAATCCTGCTGTAGCATGTCTGTGGATGAACTTATCACAGACAGTGTGCTCCTTCTGCTAATACTATTTGTTTTTACTGAAAAAATGTGTATTTTTCAGTAGTACACTGTGCCATAGGATTATGAAACTGGCTGTAAACAGAACTCAATGGGAAGAAAGATGTTCTAGGATAAGGCTACAGCCAGGCCTGATCCTACTTCCAGGAAAATTCAGGGTATTAAGTCAGGTCTCTCTTTTCTGTGGGGGAAATGTTCTGAATGAAATGCTTTGTTGCTCTTTTCAGTAATATCTCACTGACATGATTATCAATTAATTTCCTTTAAGCTCTGGTACCTTCCTCTGAAGTCAGGCAGAACGCTGTAACTTGGCTTTTTCTTCATGATAGAATTAAGAGCAGAATTCTTGCCCACTGTGATTTTAGTAACATAGGTACTGTGATTTAGTAGTGTAGGTAATCTAAATTCAGAAAACTCTTTGATTTACTGCACATGCTTGCTAAAGAATGTATTTGCAAAACAAGTCTTTTACTTCATATGTTCCTCAAAGTGTTCCTCCATACGTAGCTAAAAAAACTGGTTAAATCCCCCTGTTGATAAGACTACCTGCCAAACACATAGTCTAGGTCACAATTTTCATAGGATGAAGATTCAGATCTTCAGATCTAATCGAGGGTATATAACAGTTTTTGGGAATTTTCATACTATTAATTTTGCTGAAGTAATCTAAGAAGAGATTAATTCGTGCACATAAATACCTGCTTGACTGTTCAGTCAGCTGTTTTCCTCAACTGCTTCCACTGGTGAAGAGTAGCAGACTGGCCATTGTAGCTCAATAAAAGTTTTAGATAAGTTTTTGTGTATTTGTTGCATTTCAGATAGACTCTTGTCAAAAGCAGAGGGCCCTGGGGCAATGAGCCATTGTAATTAAAACTGTAACATATCTCTTCAAAGCACAACGTAAAGCCAGGTAAATGAGTATCCTTGTGCTATTTATAGCAGCTTCTTAATTATGCTTAACATAATCAGTTCAATTTGATCCCGCATCAGTTTTGCAAGTGTAAATAGACCTAAAGTTTCAAGGATAAGATCATGTTGCATCTTAACTTACGAAATGTGTATGTGAATGAATAAAGCAGACTAAAATATATTTAATGAGCCAAGGGACATGTGTCCAATAGGATTGGTGGAAAAGGAATTAAAGTATTAGTTTCTTATATTTTATGATTAATGTTCTTCTTTACATAAGACCAAAAGTCTAGATAAGATCAGGAAAGGCATGTTGGGTTAAATCTCTCTTTGCTGTGAAGTAGTCATTATAGCTCAGCTAACACAAACAAAATCCCTGATATCTATGCATGCCTGAAACCAAAATAGGTCAGCTCATGGGCTATAGCATTATATTTTATTATTTAAACTTTAAGTGATTAGTTTAGCACTTAAAAGCTTTGGGAAGAATTAGGTTACTGTTCTTCTCTTTATCCACAAGCAAACTGACATGCAGATGGACACTGAACAGACTTGCTCCATGTTTTCTCTCAAGGCTTTCTTCAAAGTGAAGGATTGTCATTTTTTTATTTTTTCTGAGTTGTTAATTTCTGCATTAGAGTTGAACTGTATCGTATGGAAAATGCACATGTGATGACAGCATCATTTTCTGACTTTGAAGACAAGGCCAACTTTTGCCAGCAGTTTCAGAGTAGACTTTAAGAACACGTTAAGTAAATGAGAAGAAATAAAAGCTGCTCCTTTGCCTAGATCTGGGCTTAAGTAGAATAAACAAAAAAAAAAAAAAACAAAAACAAAAACTGAATGAGAAATAACCTGAACCTGAAAAAGTAAAAAAAGAGTCTTATTATTTCGTTCATCAGAGATAGGAATTTTTCTTCCGTGTATAAGGGACAATTCAGAAATAAGTGGATATGATGCAATTAATTACAAGCTTTGTTGCTTTCAGAGTTTGTTTATTCATGCTCATAAATATACAGAAAATTTATTAGGGACCCATATTCTGCCAGTTGATTTCCTTAGGTTTCTGTCCTAATAGTTACTTTTTTTTTTTCACAACTTCATTTTTATTTACCCACTCTGTTGAATGTGAATGTATTATCCGAGAAGTGTGTTGGGAAATTTCACTACATATCTCACTGGGTCAAATTCACAGCTGAACTTTATGTTCAGTGGCTGAGTTGAATGTTATCAGAACCCTTGTTCACCATAAACATTAGCAGTCAGGAACTTGACATGTACTGTTGCACAAGTAAGGCAAATACAGAGGTGCACTGTGTTTTCTTTTACAAAAAATAACAGTATAGCCTTTGAATAGTGATCCACTAATAATTCCATTCTCTTTTCCTCAAACAGTTTTTTCACTTTGATTGCCAAATATTGCATTCAGTTCTTCAGTGGTCATTCTTCCAGTTATTGATACTTTTTTTTTTAGTCATCTACCTTAAATCACTTTATTTCTTCTTCATGTGAAGAAAAATTATTTATTAAAAAAAATATAAGGTCCTATTTATGCATTGTGAAGGGATAAATAGGGAATGGTCCAACTGTATCTGTACTTTAAGAGATGCATTTCTGAAACCCAATTCCTATTTTGTATAAAAGAAAATGTTAATCTCAACAGTCGTTTCTTAATAAATATGGGTAAAATTATGGTTTAAAAATACTTCTACTGATCTTGAAGGAGTATGGAAGTATTTTCTTTTTATGTTCTCGTCAGAAACATTTTTTGGTGGATAACTAAACACAGATAATGCTCCTAACTTCTAGCTAGACTTGATCTATTGCTCTCATTGAGTCAAGTCTGAAGAAAAATAGTTCAATACCTTAGAAGTAATTAAGACCTTTATCTGAAAAACAGTTATATATGTGCTTAATTTAATGCATGTAAATAATCCAATTGACTTAAATGGGAATATTCATATACATTGTTAGACACAATCTGCAGGATCAGGAAGTAAAAATTCCCATTTTGAGCAAAGTATTGTATAAATTTTCAGTTGGTTTCCCATGTGTTTTGGAGGCCATTGCATTGGTTGTCTCTATACTCAGAGATATCCAAGGTATTCAGTTTTACATCTGCCACTTCTCTGATTATGAAGTCCAAAGAAGTGAAAGGAGGTTTCTCATTTCCAGGCCAATCTAAACCCTTGTTTAGAGCAGTGGGAAACCATAGTCTAAGACAAGCTTTTGTAGTCTCTTAAATCTATTGATGTTTTATTATTGAGAGCATTGCTTTAATTTCTGTTCAGGTTTCCCGATTAAATATCCTATCAACTGTATAATGTTCCTTCCTTGTTATGTAGGTAGAAAGTTTGTAATCCTTGATTTCTGCAAATAAATCACATACAGATGCTGTGTTTCAAACTCTTAACTGCACCATTTCTTTTTATGTTCTTTCTGAAAACTGCGTAAAATATAGGATGTCGCATGTTTGATTTTCATAAAAATGGAAAAGATATTTTATAACATAGTAATAAAATTTCAAAGTTAATTAATTTTTTTTTGTTTCTTTCAAGCATAATTGACATGGTGACAATAAACATATCATGAGGACTGCTCTGAATATAAATACTGAAAATAAGTATAAAATACTAAAAATAAGTATGGTGACAGTGACAGTGGATCACCTCTGCAGGTGCAGACTTTTAGGAGCACGGCATTCAGGCTCTTGCTAATTGCGGGCAAAAATGCATAGCTAATGGTAGCGACTCTGCTGAAAAACAGGTTTTTTTTTGTAGCTGAGAATTTCCTTTATCAAATAGTGTTATTGTGCTCTTTGTATCTGTTGTAGTTTTCTTGGATACAAGTAGGAAGCATTAATTTCAGCGGGACGTACTTATGTTGCCCTTTGCCTCAGGTATGTAAATCTAAGCACTGAGAAAATAAGAGGGACAATTCAAAAAATCAAAACTGACAAAAAAATTAATGGCTTCAGTTTCAACTTTTCCACTTGTATCTTTTTTATTTATGTGTAGTCATCTGCATTAGTATGCGTGTTGGTATACCTTATTTCTGCCTGATTTCTGATTTATTTCATATTGAAATAAATAATGAACCCCTATAAAGTTTAGAAATCTAGTCATAGAAATAGCTGAACAAACATGGAAGCAGACTTTGCCAAGTTAAATTTGAACAAAAACTATGGTTTCTATATATTTCAGGCAGTTTGGTGGAACAGTGCAAAGCAACAGCAAAGTATTGCTCCTTTGTTGCAGCTACTTCAGCTTTATAAAAAAATCTGTCACACTTCCTGTGAGTGAATTATCAAAAATAAATTGAGTCTTAGGAAAAAATTTTTCATAGAATCATAGAATCACAAGGTTTGAAAGGACCTGCAAGATCACCTACTCCAACCATCTTCCTGTCACCATTGCTACCATAAGCACTAAACCATATCTCATAGCTCCTCATCCAGACACCTCTTGAACACTGCCAAGGACAGCAACTCCACCACCTCCCTGGGCAGCCATTCCAGTGCCTGACCACTCTCTGAGAGAAAAAGTTCTTCCTTATGTCTAACCTAACCTCCTCTGATATAACTTGGGGCCATTTCCTCAGGTCCTGTTTGTTGCCTGGGAGAAGAGGCCAAACCCCTCCTCATCACAACCTCCCTTCAGGAAGTTGTAGAGTGCAATGAGGTCTCCCCTGAGCCTCCTCTTCTCCAGACAAAACAATCCCAGCTCCCTCAGCCGCTCCTCAGAAGATTTGTTCTCCAGACCCCTCACCATTTTCGTTGCCCTTCTCTGGACACGCTCTAGGGCCTCAATGTCTTTTTAATTTCATTTTCGAAATGAAATTAAGAATATTCCCGCTATAGTACATGTCGAAATTTGTGCTTTACAAGTACATAGACTGCTCTAAAATAATGCTTCCTATTTTCTCATATTTATGTGAAAATCTCTGGTGTCCTCATTCTGACTAAAATTTGCAGTTGGCTGGTAAAGGAGAAGATATACTCCATACACCACATGTGACCAAAATAGGAAAATGGCAAAACAGAAAGGGGAGTATCCTGAAATGCTTTTTTACATAGGATTATGTTGTAATCAGGTAATAAAAAATATTATATGAAATGCATGATCCTGGGAGAGTCCACAAGACCTTGATGTCTGTCATCGTTGATTTGAGTGCTGAGATGTATGAGGGAGAAACAAGGTCATGTGGCAAATGCAGTGAGGCAACATGCATAATTACAGATTCAGAAAAGACATTTGATTGTTCTGTTCTTGATATCTCCCTTAAGATTAGCAAGCATATTGCTGTCTACTGTATCACTACCCAAGCAATAGTATTCCTGGCATTCTGCCCTTCTCTGTATCACATTTTTCCTTATGGTAAACAAATACAAAAATCCTTTCTCTAGGAATACATTATGAAAACTATTTATTCATTGTGCTAGCTTTAGAATATCGAAGGAATAATATAAATGACATATTTTGTGTTCCCAAATAAATTTTTCTGGCCTTTGATCTTCAAATTTGGGCCTATGCTTATTTAATTTGATTATAGTCTAATATCTAATATTCTACTTTAGTTTACATGGCTGAGCTATGTTCTTTGCAGAAGAGTTGCTGGGAAAAATGATCCATACACTTTATTTGCCCAGAGAAAACTAAAGAAGATAGGATATTTGGATATCCAAACACAACGTTGGAAGTTGAAAAAAAAAACCCACAGTTTTCATACTTTAAAAGCAAGCTGTGAAACCTAAATTTACTCATTACATAGTTAATACAAATATTTACCCTCCCTACATAAATTCTTTGACTAGAGATGTAATTGATTGGAAGGTGAGAAGTTTTAAAGCATTGTCTCTGTGTCCGCAGTCATAGTGCAAATAGTGCAAATTTTTTGTGATGCTGCTGCCAGTTGGTAAGGCAAGTGCAGAAAGCAAGCATATCTGTGATGCTGAATCCATGGAGTCTCTGAGTCATATCTGAACATATATATAGCTCAATATTAGTCTTTGGATTCTGTGAGCTCTGTGTTTCAGCTTTCCCTTATCTCGTACAGTGGTGACAGTAGCTTACCCCATTATATTTTATCTGGAAAGAAATGAAGCGTTTTAACTTTTGTATCATGGAAGAGAAAACAAAGCTTTTCTTTTTTTTTTTTGAAATGCAGTTGAATTGCTACAACAAGCCTAGTGTAAATTAGATACAATAGTTCTCTGGCCAAATATGCTAGTAGAGACAGACTGCACTAAGGGCTGTGTCTGTATCAGTAAGTAACTTTCATGGGAAGGCACCTTCAAGGAAAACTTTATTTATAAAAACCAAGAATGTATATAAACACTGCTCATGTATTAATGAATACCTCTTTTCCCTTCTTTGTACTGAAAGTTAATTCCATGATAAGAAGATAATAAATTTTCCAATTGCTCCTGTGAGTGGAAAAGCTGTAATTTAACTCAGGTGAACAGAATGGCAATTCTCCACACCATCATACTGTAGAACTACAACTGGAAAACTTACGTTAATGGGAAATAATCCTTTTTTTTTTTTTTTTTTTTTTTTTTTTTTTTTTTTCAAATGCGGAATTATCAGTAATCATGGAAGAAGATGTATTTTTTAACTAATACTTTTAAAGAAAAAAATTTTCTTAATTACCGTTTAAAAATATTTGTTAGACTGACATTTTTGGGAAATAATAATAATGTTCCATTGGAAAACATGAACTCAGTTATCAATAAGTAATTGTTGCACCGTTTGCTTTGGATGTGTTGAAATGTTTTGCATTTCTGTTGAATTTACGTATAAAACTTTGATAACTTTGACTTCATTAGCTTCATCAATCCCCAGATTTTGAGTTATTGTCACCATTTTAAGTACAAACAAAATTTTGATTTTTTTTCTCCTTCTAAAGAACATCAGTGGTACATTTAAGTAGATCTCAGTATTGATGTAATTCATTCGACAATGAGACTGAAGAAATCTTCTAAAACATTAAGATAATTAGGTTTTTTTTTTTTTTTTCCAGATGATGGTCTGAGTGTGAGTCAAGTTACATATAGAGACAGAAAACCCCATTTAAAAATAGAATACTAATTCTGAGAAGTTAGTATCTGCTACAATATTCCCAAACTGGTACTTAAATTAGAAAATAATAATAATAAAAAACCATTCAGCTAATAAAATTGTTCAAGATGGACTAACAGAGAATTTAGGTTGTTCACAGCTTAACAGGAGCAGCTTTTTTTTTTTTTTTCCCCAAAAATAATTTTTATAACCATTATCTTTATTTAATTACAACCACATGAAACATCAGACATCTTCAAACTCCTTGTTCTTTTCACTGTCCTTTTCTAGAAAATAGACATTCCACTTTTAGTAAACATAAAATTAACTTTCATTGTTATCCATCATTTTCTTACAAGAAACTGTGGTAAGAAGTGAATTATTTTTGATTTCTAAATTGCAGGAATAAGGGGAATAAAGTCTTACAGGAGGAAAAGATTTTTATAGTTTATGCTCTTTTGTGAATGTAAGTTTGTAAACACTTTTCCAGTGTTCATGTTTCAGTGAACATTGAACATTGTATTAATTCAGTCTTCAAACTGAATTAATACAATATTTTCATCACTGACCTTGTAAAAGGTAGGGTAACATTCTGGAAAGCAAGGAACGTAAAAACACTCTTGCCTGAAATAGGAGAAAAAACAGTTAATTTCAATCCAGATGACAGTTTCTTGGTGAACAATAGTCTCCCAGAATTGACATCGAGAAGTAATGAATGAATGAAAGGAGAACTGAGTCACAGCTGCACTTTGCAATCACTTTAGAACATCTACACTCTTCCAGCCAAAATACTATTAATACGTGTGTCAGCACAGTGAGTGAATCTCATAGTGTGAACGCATTGGAACAGTTCAGGAAAGAAAATGAAGAATATCCTCAGGGACAGACTTCTTTTTCTCTGAAAGACTCTTCATTATTCAGGCATTGTGATACTTTTCCTTTATTTGTGTAAAGATTAAATTGCACATGATTTCTAATGTTTCTGCTACTCCAACTGTCATAGGTCGATGACCTTCATGGAAGTGAGATAATAGATACATCGTCTGTTGCTCAGGCAAGTGCTGTTCTTCCACAGCCCAATACTTTTCTATTGTTATAAGTCGAAAGCAATTAAATAAAAATACAAGAGCAAGTTTCTCAAGTATCTTTAGTATTGCATATATGTGCTTATGTGACTGTCATTTAACGTTTGTATGAGATATTATCTAATGTCATAATGTTCTTGAAACATACACTGAAGTTCTTCTACAGAAAATGTCCATGTCTATTCAGTGACACAGGTTCTAGGAAAAAAGCCCTCTGTTGTTTGAAATCTGCAATCCAGGGTCTTGCAACTGATGTATTTGTCCTCATGTGTGTTACAATGACTGCTAAAGTCCCATCCAAATCATTTCTTTTCATACAACTTCACATCCTGATTGGAGAGACAAAAAAAGTCCTTATATCTGCGCAGCAGTTATATTGCATTAAAACTATTTCCTACGTAGTATAAAATCACTTTCATGGATAATAGAGAATATAATTTCACTTAAGGAAAAAAATAACCCTGACTTTTCAGTCACTTTCCATTTATCTGTAATAATTTTACAGCTCTTATCATCCCTTGGTAGAATAAGCAACCTTTTTTTTTCCATGAATGTGAAACATAGTTGACATGATACTAATGCTGAACACTGTAGAATCTTGCCAAAAATCAAAGCTCCTCTGCATGAAACTGTATTCTATAGTTGTACTATAGTTTATATAGTGTACTATATACATATATAGAGTGTACTATTCACAGTTTTATTTCATTTCTACGTCAGTCTTCTTTTCTGATTGCTCCCATCATGAACAATTAATTTCTCTGTTTTTTGGGAAAAATCTTTAAAATATATGTTTTAAAATATTAGCTCTAAAAAATGAATTTTTTGGCCTCATGACTTTATAAATCACGGAACTGAAAGAGTGGAAACAGTTTTATTTCAGATTTTCTGTAATCAACTTTCTTGATGGCACTCTGGAAGTGATGCATTGCTTTTGTTGTGGATATTGAGAAAGGTCAACTTAAAACAGGATAAAAATTGTTGGGAAATGAATGCATGGATACCCTGGAAGTGGCTGTGAAAACGATAGAGAGAGAAGGAAAATAATCAGTCACATTTGTGATCCAGCAAGAGCTTGCTGCAGGGATTTTACACTGTCAGTTCACTGCAACTTCACAGAAACATATCCTTTTCACAGATCTGATTGTTTTTTCAAATATTTGCAGGATATTTCAAGTCTTGTAAAGCCTGTTACAGTAGAAGATGCAACTTCCTTCTAATATTGACTGCATGAAAACCAGCATACACCTTTGTGGCTGTTATCCTCCCTTTGTATTGAATTGGTCAGAAGACATGAGTGTTACCCAGTTGTTCTGTTCAATATTACCTTTTTATGAATCCTATTTTTATTAAAATTAGTCTTTAACAAAACAAAACCCTGCCCTTTAGATGCTGAAGGGAATGAATTTCAGTTCAGTTACCGGTAGGAAAATGAAAGATCTTAAATTATGAGATATGCTTCAAATTTACATAGTTTATTCCATTTTTAACAACTTTATAATTACTTAAGCAATTAATAAGTACAAGTAAGTATTCTCCTGATTCGCTTTCTATTCATAGAAATAATTTATACGAAAAAAATATTTTCTTTAGCAACTTTGAATTACTTGGGTGTCATTTTGTTTTTTTTAAAGTATTAGCTTTGGATTTCAGTTTCTGATCTGTTTCAATGTTTTCATTAGGTTTAGGCAACATCAGGTTGCATATTTTTGTAGCAGTCTGCCTTTTTAACAAATCATTCAAATTTAATATATGCTTTTTGTTGATTGTAGTTATCTCATCCTACAGTTTAAAAAATACAAAACAAGGAACAGTGTTTTTGTTTTTCAAATGTGTAACACAGAGTTATATGTTGAATCAACTGCCAGAAATGTTCGTGGGAAATGGGTTCAATGTAATAATGGCAGTTTCCTAACAATAAAAAGTGATGGTGATTGATATTTATAGACAGAACATCTTAAATATAGCTGAGGATTAAATGTCTGAAAAAAAAAAAGATGAAAAGTAGCATTCCGTTCAACTTGTTTGACTTCAGAGGCATATTCTTTGAATTCAGTTCAAATCCAGAAAATAGGATTTGTGTTAAACTTGTACAAATGTTGCTAGAGGCAAAATTCTGTACATTGCTGCTGGGAGTTGTTTGGGATCTGGCCTTCACGTGACTGCTACTTTTTAGGCTGCTCTTCACAGTCTTTCATCAGTAAACTTGTTTATGAAGTGGAAGAGTCACCTTAGGGGTAGATGTACAGATTCTATTTAAGTAACCCACAATCATATCTCTCCAACCTTTTTGGAAAACTTTTTTTATCCTCGGAATCTCATTAGATTGATTGTTGTGAACGTATCATACCTCTAGGCCTCATAAAAGAAAAAAAAAAAAGCTCTCTCGTAACACATTTTTTACTGAGTAGCTGAAAGCCCAGAAATCTACACATGGCAAAGTTGCAAAAAACTGACACAGACAAACATTGGCAATGTTATCTTATCCTATTTTTGAAAGTTTCGATGCACAGTAGATGATGGATCTTGCATGTCTGTAGAGGTGAATTTTATTTAAATGGCATACAACTTTTTTATACAAGAGAAGATGAGGGGAATCTGGCTACGTTGGCAATGATTTATACCTGCTTGCTATTTTCTGCATCAAATTCTAGTGAAAGGTACTGTTAAGTTTTATGCTAGGAAGTCTTCATTAATGCTGAAAAAAAATATTTTTCTGTACTGAGACACAGTGGAATATCTTTTGCTGAGGAAAGAGTTATGTACATTGTATCATACATTATCTCTTCTTCTTTTGTAAGCCCAGGTTTAAATTAACTCCTTCATTCTTAACTCCTCTATGTCACTCCTAGGGACTGTGGGTTGTGATCAGTTCCCTTTTGCTTCTCCTTCCTCTTCACACTTTTCTCTTTCTCCAGTGCTGGCTGCAGTCCTTCATGAACTACTCCAGCTTGGGTCCTTCCCAAGAGCTTCAGGCTGATCTCCGCTTGGCTCTTGAGCACCTTCTATGTTCATCCTCCTGCAGATGCCAGCAGAGCTGTTTCTCACCCTTTTTTCCTCATTGCTGAGCTGTGTTTTTTTTCCCAGGCTTTCCCTGAGGTATTCACACACGACTTCATACTCCTTACCAGAAAATAAAGATATTGAATGGAATAGAATGGTGGCAGATTTGAACATACTAAACAGGAAAAATATGATTAGATCCATGGAACTTTCTGCTACAGAATGCCACCATAGATTACCTTCACTGAACTTCCAATTAGTTTTGTTGTCAATAAAATTCAGGAATCTGTGTAGCTAATGCATTATGGAAGACATCTGTAACAAGTTTAATGTGTGTTTGAAGATTTAAAGTAACTTTTAGATAACTAGATCAGATGCTGTTGATACCTGCTAGAGAAGCAGATCCCACTGACAAATGTATTTCTCATTACAGTACATCAAATCTGTTGCCTAGATTATGTGCAGTGCAACTTTAATTTTTGTACAGTATTTAGACCTGCATGTTGCAGTATATGAATTAGCAGTAGCGCCAGTTAACAAACATAATATGCAATGACAGTGCTTTTCTATCAAGTCTAGTTGTATCGCTTGACACAAATAGCATCAGAACATTGATGGCTTTCAAAATTTTTCAGGGTTTACCCATAAATCACTACATTTCTACTGACCATTAAAGTATTTGAAATATGTAAGGTACCAGCAGAATAAATAGAAATATGTGTGAAAATTTTCTAAGAAGGATGTACCATCTGAAGTTTCTTAGGATGTGGAGCTTCATTTGCACCACTTTTTCTCAATATGCATCTTCTCATCAGTAAGTTCTTCAAAAAGAAGACAGTGTTACAGAGTTCTTGGAGGCAAAACTTTTCTGTGGCTTTTGGTCAGTGTTTTTATTATAAGAAAACATCTTTGGGAAACAGCGTGAAAATCTGATGCAAATATTATAAACTTTTGTCAAGAAGTAGCAGATTATAATATATGTAATTAACTCATATTAACTCACAAGACTCATACAGTTTAAAGCTAACAGAAGATAGATTTAGATTAGATGTGAAGAACAAATTCTTCATTTTGGGGGTAGTGAGGCACTGGAACAAGTTGTCCAGAGAAATTGAGATTAGCCCATCCCTGAAGGCATTCAAGGTCAGGTTGGATGGGGCTTTGGGCAGTCTCCTCTAGTGGAAGGTGTCTGCTACATAGCAGAGTGTTGAAACTAGATAGTCTGTAGGGTCCCTTCCAACCCTAGCCATTCTTGGATTCTATGGTAGTTAAGGTTGTATTTTTCAGAATATATCCTGAAATTTTAAATCAAGAGCAAGAATGAGTGGAAAATTGTTATTGTCTTCTGAGGAGTATTCATACAGATTATAAGTGATATTTCTGAAACCTCAGAAATATTTCCTGGGAAAATGATATTTTGGATGATGGAAACTCTCACTGTTAATGGAGTGATGGGGGAGTCAGTATTTTGCTAATTGCACAAAGAAATGCTCAGTATTCAGTGTGTTTAGATTTTCCTACGTTTTATGCTGTTTATCTGTGTGAATGTGTGTGTGTTGGTGTGTATGTATTTGTCTATGTATATATATATATACTTTCTATATTCTAGGTTATTAATACAGGTAACAATTTAAAAATGCATAAAGTAGGTGGGAGTTGGTGATTAAAATGATATTTTTAAAAAATATCTACCAAAAGTTATTTCGTAAGTAGAGTCCTCTGTGTATGTTTTTGCCTCTTATTATATATGCTGAAAGGGACCTGAGGAGTCCACGAAATGAGTCAGCAATGCACTTCTGTAGCAACAAAAGCAAATCCCCTCCTGGGATTCATCCATGGTAGGATTACTAGCAGATTTGGAAGTGTAATCATCCCATTTTACTTGACTACTGTCAGGACACGCCTGGAGTACTGTGCCAAATTCTGGTTTCCACAATTCAAAAAAGGCATGGACAGACTTGAGCGGGTTCAGATGAGTCATGAAGATGACCTACGGGCTGGACAACCTCTTCTAGATGGAAAGAGCCAAGGGAGTTAGGTCTTTTCATCCTGGAGTAGGCTCAAGACAGATGTCATGACAATAGTCCAGTATTTAAAGACCTGATACAAAGAAGATGGAGGCTCTCTTTTCATAAGGAGGTACATGGAGAAGACAAGGGGCAGTGGGTACAAGTTGCACTGGGAGAGGTTTTGTCCTGTTATAGAAATGTTTTACAGTGAGAACTATCAGTTTGGAACAACCTCCTCATAGGCATAGTGGAATCCCCATCTCTGATGATTTTCAAGATGTAGTTGAGCAGAGTACTAGATAATCTTATCTAGCATCACTTTTCACACAAAAAGTTGGACCTGATGATTCTTTGAGGTTCCTTCCAACCTGGGCTGTTCTGTGATTCCATGTCTCTATGATATGGGATTTAGTAACTGAATGGTCAATAGAATATTTAAAAACACAGTTAAACATCCTTAATCAAGACCTCAAATGATTTTCATGTTCACCTGCCATTCTTCTGAGGGTACACTACAATTTCAAGTTCTAGAAAATGTCTACCATCTCAAGGACTACTGCTTTGATCCTTAGATTCTAGTGTCTTCTTGTTCTGAACATGGAGGTATGAAACAAATAATTCATCCGGGAATGATCAATAGCATAAAGTGCATGCCTATTTTATTTTCCTCTGTTCTTCCTATTTACTCTCAAAAGTCTTTGTCAGCTCTCACCTCTTCACCATTTCCCTCTCATACTTTGGAGTATTCTTACTCTTGTTTTTGCTTCTAAGACCTGCATAGGCTGAATCCTATGTAGCTTTACATTTGACACTTAAAAATCAGGAGCCCACCTTATTTTTTTCCTAGGGCAGAATATTTCCAGTTGCACTAAGTATCTTTGGATAGTCCCCTCAGTGCCCAGCTGTGATTCTTCAGAAGAAACAGTGGGATCCCATGTAACTTCAGCACTCATTTCTGTAATCTATTTTCCACTCCTCGACACTGGATTACTCTAAAATTAACACTGTGCTTGCAAAGATGATTTTTTTTTTTTTCCCCTCAAATCCCTGTATTTTGTCCTCCCATCTCACAGCTGACGTTCTCTTTGAATTTAACACTCAGATTAATTTGCCGCACTCTTGCCTTTGTTTCTTTTTCTGTCATCTTTTCCTCTCTTCCTCCTAAAAACAGGTCTGAAGATAGACATATTTTTCCTTTTTCTAAATAACTGCTGTATTTTAATTCCTTAGTGATCTGCTCTTATCTTCCAACAGTTCATCACATCTTTTTTCTCATGCAGTGTTCTTTCTTCATTGTGAGTTAAAAGCAAAACTCAAAATCAGTGTTTGTCAGCTTTTCAAAATCATATTTCTAACCCTGTCTGTCTCTTAGCTATTTCTGAATCACTTGCTTCTAATCATGCAACTTTTTCTTGTCCTGCTAATGGCAAAACTGCTACTAACTCTACCCTGTTAAATTACTTTTCCTTAAACTCTGGTTGCAAACCAGTAAAAAATGCCTTTGTTTTCACAAATGGCAGTGTATTCCTTTACAAAAGACACATCTGTTTACCTACATTATGGAGGAGCTCATTTATTTTTCTTGATCATTTTGCTATCTCCTACAGAATAATTCTTTCTCCTGTGCAGATCTTTATCTTTTCCTCACGTGTTAGTTTATATTGTAAATATATATATGTAATTAAAAATATATTTATGTTAGGGCTTTGAGCTCCCATGTCCACCTGTCACGATGGCTTTGTTAGTGATGAAATAATTTTCTGTCCTGTCTTCATTACACTAAATGTAAACTTAATTTTTAATTACTGGTTTTACATAATGATATCATGGGATCAGAAGAGACACAATTCTGTACAGGAATGTGAATGGTGATCACATCTGATCTTAAACTGAAAATAACTTTTATGCACTGCATTTATTTATTCATCAGTGAATGTATCCAGTAGATTTGTTAATTATGTATTTTCGGAATGGTACTCTACATTTTGGTTAGGGTATCCATGTAGGGTACCAACTCCTGACACATAATCAGAAGCTGGTATTACTTATTGTGTATGGCAAACATGAGTCTAAATTATTTTTAGTGTTATCATTTTTGTTCACATAGGTCAATGGCACTAGAAGGGTCTATTAATCTACAGATTAATCTTCAGTTTGTCTTATAATAGATATTCTAAGTACCCTGAATGGTGTAAATAAAAATCATTTCTATTCCAGGATATCCAGCTTGGCTTACTTATTTAGCTGACCCTTCTTGTTTCTTTTATTCTTGTTTTATTTCTTTTTACAACATGTTCAAAAGTAATAGTTCAAAATATCAGTATGGTGCCATCATGCTATAACCACAAGATGTCCAAACCAGTTCCTTTTGGATTCTAAAATTTCATGCAAATGCTTTATGTCTGAAGAAGCTTTAACAAAAAGCAGTTTTACCATCTCATTTTAAAACACTGCTATTGAAATTGAGGCCTTAAGCATTTGTATTCTTAAAGACCTATTTGTATTAATCCTTTAGAAGTATAAGAATATTTCAGTTTTGTTTTGAGTGTCTCTTGCTAATATCAGATTCAAAAACCACTTTATGCATCTGTCAGTTCTACAGAGATAGCTTCATTATCATTATAATACTAGCTGTCGACAGTACACTGTATGAGACCAGCTTTATGTTGGCAAATTATTCCAGTCTTTTCACATAACTAGATGACAAATCCCAAATTATGGTGGGTTGATTTTATAATTTGTCCTTCCTCAGGCGTGTTATTGCCTACATGCACTGTGGGGAACAATCCTGCATTGGCAGGGAGATCGAGCATTGACTTATTATAGGTCTTTAACTCCTGTGTATGTATTGAGTTGCTACAGAAATGGAATGTGGTCGTTGAGAGGAAAGGAAGTCCAAACCTGGGACCAAAGTTATATGCGACTTAGAAGTAAGTAATGTTAGTGCACTAGTACTTTTCTGTATTTTTTTTAGATGTATGTTGTTTTTCAGAATGTGTGGAACTAGGGAAAAGGATGCTTTTTATTGTTCTTTTTCTTTTATGCTCTACTGCCAGCCCTCAAAGACTGCAATCGATAAGGGGCAATGGGAATTCTATAACTGTCATTAACTGAAGTGTTTATTAATTCTCAATTAGTGTGCTAATCAGTCTTAGCTGTGCAAACACATTGAAAGGAAAGGAGCGATCCAGGTGCCATCAAAGGTATATGACTTATCTGAGATCACAAATGTTTCTTTTTGGGTGTAATTGGACAATTACAGGAAATCCTGTGCAAGATTTAACCCATATTAACTTTAAGGCCAAGTGTGAGTTGACTGCTAAGACCATGGATACTGGGTATAATTACTGTTTTAGAGTTCACTGTGAAAGCATTTTTCTCCTAAGATTCAAGATGCTTTACGTTTAGAAGAACAAGATGAGCCTTTCTTGGGATCATATAAGAAAACACTATTTGCCTTTGCATCTATAAAAGAAAAGATTAGGTACTTATGAATAGAACGTGAAAGATTGCATATGTGATAGTTGCTAGAGAATCATGGCAGCACACAGGTCCACACAAGGTCCACTGCACACCTTCCTAATTGTGAAGATGTATGTTTTGAGTGCCCAACATTATTTGGTAACTTTCACGTTAGTGGTGGGAGCTGTTCCATCTTTTGCTGCTATCTGTGGAGAAAGCCCTATTGTGCTTAAACATCCTAATATACTAGTCTTTGATATAATTAGAAGGAAGTTGTACTTCTAATGAGTATCCCCTATGACTTAAATTGTATTTCACACAAAGGAACAATAATTTCTGTAGGCAGGAAAAACATAGACCCTTTCATCAATGATCACAAAAGAGAGAGAACCAAAGAAATAACTTTTCTAAGAAATAATTTTGCTTTGTCAAATGCTTGAAATTTGAATTAAAATAATTAAAATGTGACAATATTATTTCTTAGTCTGCACTTACCTACTTCTGGCAACAGCCTTATGCATGTGTTTTATTGACATTAAAATAATTTAATTTGTGCTCTATAGCTTTGAAAGTCAAGTCATAGGCAATGTTATAAGCTGGCCAATGTCACTTGTTGCATTTAAACATTGGAGTTAAGTCAAATCATAACATAGAAAGATGTCTTCTGCATTAATCTGAAACAAACAAGAAAGCTTCCTAAAACACAGAAGCAACAACAACAAAAAAAAACTCTAAAATTTGAAACCCATTCCTAAAGGAACTTCCTGTAATGTTGCAAAACTCGACAGTTCAAATTTTCTTTCCCCTTACCAAATGTTAGAATTATATCATGGGAACGCTTTATTTTTTTTCCTACATGGTTTCAGATGGGAAGAAAACAAATAAAGAGCTGTTAATCAGTAATCTTGTAAATGAAATAAAGCATTTAAAGGATGAACTTTGTACACAAATTGCACCTGCTAATACCAGTAGGTTCTGTGCTTCTCACATCCATGACAATACAATACAAGCTGACAATGGAGTTGGTGAAGGAGGGATATAACTGATGGAGCAGACCATAATACATGAAATGTTCCATAGTCTAAATTTTCTTCTCTTCCTTCTTTTTCTTTAAACTTCTGTCTCAAATCTCTCTTGCCTCATTTTTATTCTGGAATAACCAGAAATGACATAGCCTGAGTAAACGTGGACAGGCTCCCCCAAAGCTCTGCTTACAAAATAATTACTCTCTTCTCTCTTATGCAGCTTGAATTGATGTACAAAATTTATGGTTGTATAACTCAGTTAATAAATAAACCAATTTGTTTAGCCTCCTATCTGTGAAAGTACAAAATCACACATACAAAAAATAATTTGACATCTTGGCTGAATACTACACAGTCACTCACAATCCATGTAATCTAGATTTTAACTTGCCCCTGGATGGTAGCTTTCAGTATTTTGCTTTCAGAGTTCTGGTAGTCTCGTTTTTCTGTATATAGACTGCTTAGCTTTTCCTCTGTGTAAATAAACTATATCTGATATTAGTTCCATGGGTTTACTTCATTACAGCTTATAATTTGATCCAAAGTCACCTGCTGAAAAGAACTGACTGAATTTGTGCAGGAATACATGTACACTTCTAGTCACTTACTCTTTGATGAATTGCAATAAACATGCACCTCTTTGTTGCTGTGATAAAAAGGGCAGTGTGCTATAAGAGATCTTTTTTTTTGTGATCAGTAATATGAATCTGATGCTTTTCTTTGCTGGTGTTTGTTCCTATTCTCTCCTCTATAAGCATGTTTATCGAGGTCTGCTGAAAGCCCAGAAGCCCATAGGTCAGAGAACAGCATTTTGATGGATTATGGGATTGTAACTGTCCCTGCCAGCTGACAGCTTTTATTGGCTGGGAGGATGAGCCTGTAAACCTTTATATAATTATTGTATTAAAGCCACTGTGCCTCTGTGTTGCTGGCGCTTGTTCAGGGATCAATGTGAAGATAATTTCAAAAATGAATAGTAAGTATTGATCGTCCCTTGGTGGAGCCTTATCAGTGGCTGAGGCAGACTACTGTAGATTATAACTTCAATGTCATTTATGATGATATGATACGTATTGCAGAGTAGCAATTTAAACAAAGGGCTGATTTAATTCACAATGGATTTTTGCAGTGTGATGGGTAATAAATCACAATCTGTGTAATTTTTAGAAATGAACACATGTTGGCAGTAGTTCAGGGCAGTTCCTGGGAGATCTGGAAATGACCAGGGAGGGCAAATATCAGCAGTGAACCCCTCCTGAATGATTGGCCCTTACTTGGTTCTGACATTCAGATGACCTTGGGGCCTCTGCTGGCAGCTGCTGGTTAATTTTCTTCACTGAGGACACAGTTTAACTTTCTATCTGTCTGCCAATTACCTGACATTTTCAACTTATCACCTTCTATTTTTTAAATTATTGGAGGCACATCCACATTTTGACACTTTTTTAGGCAAGTATTCGTTTTTTGCCTGCTGCTGAGACATCTCTCTGCCAAGTCGCTGTAATATCCCTTTTACTCAAGAAATTAATAGCTTGCCTAACTCTGGGGTGAAAAAGCACAGACATACTAAAAATTACAAAGCTTCCTTTCAATTTAGGAAGACAAAGTCTGTGTATACAGAAACCCAATGGTACCTGAATAATCCTGAAAACCAAGGTCACTACTGAAACATACACATGGCAAAACGTACTTTAAGTGTAGAATATATTGTAGTGCTTTTTCCTTATGTTTTGGGGGGGGGGAGGGAGGGTTGTTTGTTTGTTTGTTTGCTTGTTTTTTTGTTTGTTGATGCTTGTTTTCTTGCAAGAATTTTTCAGTTTTAATCATTCATATATATCTCCTCTGAAGTAACATGAGGGGAATAGTATCATTCCTGGAAGGAACAGAGTTGTCATAAAGATCTAAAGGCTCAACTCTTACAGGATTTAAATATCTTGTTAAGCATTTTTTTTCAGGCTATCATAGTCTTGAGTATGACTATAAACAAGGTGTGTTCCTTATATGGTATGAATTTCCAAAGTGAAATAAATTAATTTTACTTAATCTGAGCCTCATGGCTTTTGTTTTCATTCAGGCTATTGTTTCCATCCAGAATGTAATGTTTAATTCTTGTGAATTTAATGCTATGCATTTTGTTTTATACTTTTGTTTATAACTTTCTAATTCAGTTTTTTCCTGAAGTCCTGAAAAAATAGATTTGAAAAAACAAAAGAGATAGGAGAATCAGTCACAAGGTATCTCAATACTCAGAACTAATTAATTTTAGTCATTTAATTAATATGATTAGTTGGATTAATATTAACTCCTTTAAAAGCTTCAAAAATTTGAAGAAAAGTGCACGGAAAATTGCATGCGTTGAACACACTGAGATTTGGAATTCATGGGAAGAATAAGGGGTTAAAATGCAGTTTTTGTGATACGGAGCCTTCGTTGGGACAGCACTGTTTAACATACATAAAGCACGTGCAAGAGTGACTCTGAAAGTAATGCGTCCTATTTTATCATGTTGGCCCGTGACGTCAGAGGTGGATATTGATGATATGGCAATAGAAGTTAAACTTTCTCACCCCTGTGTGGCAGATGGCAGTAGAGGGGCAGTCTGACAAAATGGCTTCTGATATAGAAATGGATATGAAACAAATGTGTGTCATTGAATTCCTCCGAGCAGAAAAAATGACACCCACTGACATTTACCTGTGCTTGCTGGACATTTCTGGAGACCAACTAGTGGATATGGACACAGTGAGGCAGTGTGTGGTGCGTTTCAACAGTGGCGATAGTGATAGAAGTCTTGTTAGTGTAAGCTGGCCATGAGAGCCTGCTTAAGTACTTTCCTCAAAAAAAAAAAAAAAAAAAAAAAAAAAAAAAAAAACCAAATTGAATCAATGCCACGCTGATAATGTTTAAAATCAAATCTGGTCTGTACAAGGTTATTAAACAGAATTACTGTAAATGAGTGCAACGCAAGTGTGTGTGGTTGTTTTTGGAACGCTCTCATTCTGTGGTTATCAACATTAAAAATGTTTGCTGGGCTTTATTTTGTATGTGAAATTTCATACATCTCACAGGGTCTGGCATGCTTTGTGCCAGAGAAAAAATTATAACTTTTTCATTAGCAGAGTGATTAATATTAGAGTATGAAGAACACGCAGTAAAGAAGCTACAATTTTCTAAAGAAACTCAGTAATTTTCAGTTCATCTTCCTTCACAAAAGTTTGTCCTCTGTCTTCTGAAGGCTAACTACTGCCTGGGATAAAAGAGAGACAAGGTTCAGGGCCTTTTGCTGAATTAGGTCTATTCTAAATTGCTCTTTACAGAAAAGTGAATAGTTACAGATATCCTTTAAATAAAATATTAAATTGGTTATTTGATAGGAACTTACAAATATGTATAGAAGCAGGGTATCCGCTATCATAGTCGGAGACAACATGGGAGACTCTGAGGATGTTATATTTGGACTGGAGTTGTGCTTATGCACAACTTTCAAGAAGAGGAAAAAAAGATTTTTCTGTAGCTTGCAAGTCTTTAAAGATATCTCTGCCACCTGGTTATCCGTAATCAGTACTGGAGTGCAAAAAAATAGCAATGTGTTCAGAGGGAAGCACTTGTCAGTGGAGACCCAATATCCACACTTATTTTGATGAGTCAATTTTGGATTAGCTCTAATCTCATTATGTGAAATGAATTAGCAGCTCATGACCACTAAACTTAGTTTGAGTTACATCTGAATAGAATCCCACCATGTATTTCTCGAAACCACACCTCAATGTAAACCAAAGCATGATAACTGATAAAGGTCAGGAGATTAACTTCACTGCCAAACTGAAACAGTAATGTAGATCCACTCAGAGTCTTCCTAATCCATAGCCATCTTTCATTACATTACAACATTATCATGGACTATGCTCACAATAATATACAGAACATAGGTTTACCAAACTTTGAGAATAAATGTGACTTTCCTGACCAACTACCAGATTTTTAAAAAACACTGTAATATTTGATTCCTTTTGTGCAGTCTTGAAAAGTAGATTTTTCCCTATCTTATTCATTTACAACTTTTTTTCTCACTAGGATGTTCACCAGTGTCCTGATTTGTCACTCCAATTGGTAGTATTTGAGAAGTTCTTTTAGCGGTATTGAGAAAGTGGTTTAATGTAACACATGGGAGATGGAGAAGAGTTGGTATGTTGAGGTAAAATGGTATTCCCCTTCTTCCATCCTCTTTTGCTATGCTATGTATAGTGTAAAAGTTACTGTAGACATATAACACTGTTAAAATATAACTATTAAATGTATATATGTAATATATAATGTAGTTTATATGGAATATGGAATGTAATATATCAGCACAGAAAGCACAGAAAGCACACTCTAGACATCAATAAATCTATTTTTTCTAAATGAGAATATATATATATATATATATACATATATATATATATATATAAGGATGAAAGTACCCATCTAAATACTTTTTATCTGATTGTTGGTGATAAACAGATAATAATAGTGGTAATTACAGATTCATGAAGCTTTTTTTGAATTATTTTGTCTTGATTTAACATTAAAAATATTTGGATTAGAGACATGGATTCGAAGGTTCCCTCTCTGTCCTAGATACGATGAGCATATGTTGTAATTATTATGCTTATCAGTATTTGAAACTAAGAAACAAATGCATTTTCCAGGGTTCAGCATTAGCCTCCAAAATGAACAAAGAGTTCATGTTTCTTGTGTGGGAGTGTATACTGTGAGGAGCACACAGGAAAGGGAGAGAAGGAAATTAAATACAGAATGTTGTATTTAAACATGGATGTATAAAAACTGTATCAAAACAAAACAACGGAACAGGAAAACCCACATAACCTCCAAACTAACACAGATTTAAAATAATAAATAAAGTGAATTGTTTTTTGCTATCAGATGAAACTTTATATCATCAGGATCTATTTTATACATAGAAACCTTTTTTCATCCTGCAAATCCCACTCCCACATTTTTATTTCACCTAAGTGGTATACAAACAATGATTTTTTTTCCTCAAAAGTAGAAGGCCAGTGATTTAAAAATCCATAGTATTCATTCATCTTGAAAAGTCTGTATAACCTAATGATTCAGGTCTTCTGAAGAAAAAAGAGTCTGCTTATATTTGTTAAAAGAGGCATCTTTAACTAATTTTAACATAAAGTCATCATTTTACTCATAAAATCTGAGAGCATTCATTTCAAGATTTAAGTGTGCATCATTTCTGAAAGAAGTTTAGGGTTACATAAAAAGTAGTTTGAATCTCTATTTGGAGTGCAACACCCAAGCTAGCTGTAAACATGTAATGGCAAGTGGTGTTTCTTACAGAATGTTTTTTAAACATTTATGCTAAATGCCTGTTGACCTTTAACTACAACATTGGGAATTCACCATGCAAGTTATTACATAAGTTAATGATGCCTTAAATTGGGAGATTTTAGAAGATTCTACTGGTTTTGACAATACAGTAGCAAGCTGTTAAGTGTTATTCTTTCACAGTGTTGTTTTTTTTTTTTGTTTTTGTTTTTAATTGGGCTTTTAAACACCATAGCAATCTAAGATGACTCCACTACTTTGAAAATGCTGATAATTTATTGACTAAATCAATCGAAAGGGTCAAATTTATGAATTACTGTACCTTTCATCCTTTTTGTAGAATTCCAATGAGAAGTGCGTTAAAAATATTTTTTATAATATTTGGATGAATAAGTGAGTTCTTTACATCTAATATTTATGTAGACCTTTTTTATTTGGGGTTTTTCTTTTTTTTAATTCAGCAAAATGGGAATTTAAGGTTAGATTTTGATAATCTAGAAGGAAGATAGACCAGGAAGACAACTAATTCTGCTTTGTCCTCTGTACTGCCTCTGTAGGCTTAGCCAAGCCTTTAATTGTTTTCCATTTTATTTAGATCACATTTGCTTTATATTCATTTTTTTTCAAAGATGTGACAGTTTGTTACCCTAGTTAGTCTTGGTGATCAAGAACAGTGCTATGAAGGTATTGAATGTGAGTCACTCTGATTTGCTGTTTGGTGTGTAGATTCTTGTACAGCAAATGAGAAGAAAAAGTGCAAAGAAACTCCTCCATTTTTTGTTCTTTATTTTTGCAAGTGGCAGGTGCTAAGTATTTGATACTTCCACAGCTAGTATATGAATGTAAATTTTTCATAGCTTTTTTAAATTTTTCTTTTGTGTGTGTGTGTGTATGAGCAGCAGCTATTTTCTCATGTTAGTCCTTCAAATTAACTGAATTAGCTTCTGGGTAGTGCCTCTAACAAAACAATGATCATATCACATTCAAGAGATTTGAATAGAGCAACTCAACAATGCTCTCTTCAGGCTTCTTTCTTTTATACCTGTCTTTTTCAGAGAAAAAAAAAAAAAAAAAAGAAAAAAGAAAGAAAGAAAGAAAAGAAAAGCAACTTAGCAACATTATCCAGGAAAATAAGATATGTACTGCAAAAATACAGGACTACAAGCTTGGAAGATAAAAGGTAGTATATAACAGTTAAAACCTTGAATGAAGATCTTACTGCACTTAGAACAATATATCCTGATGCTAGAGCATGAATAAACTAATTGTAGTTTAAACAGTGTGCTTTATAAAGAATTAGCCTTCTTTGTATAAATAGAGCTGTGATTTATTAATAATCTCAGTCATTATTTGCGGCAGAATAAGTTTAGTAGAAAACCATCACTGTTAACATCAACAGTGAAATTTCAATGTAATCAGTGGAGCCCATGAGCACTAAAACAAGTGCAATGAAAATAATCAGTCAGGGTTCAATTCATAAAGTAATATAAGGTACCTTTCTCTTTGCAGCGTACTTTTCTCACTTGCACAATTGGTCAAGCAGAGGGGAAACTAGATTATTTTTGTGTGTAGCTCTGTGATAGCTCTTCTGAAATACTGAATGGAGCAGAATTTGGAGTAAAATGTATTTTTTGTAACCTCATAAGCGGCAGAGTGCAATGCACAAGCATTTTGCAAGATAGAAGCAAGTATATCTGGTTGTATTTTCAAACTTTCCATCACTGAATGTGTTATTTTCATTCATGCTTTAGGACATGCTTTATAACTCTCTGCCATGCCAGTCTAGCCATTAAGGGATAGTGAGGGAAAACAAACTTCTTAATTTCAGCATATGCTTTGCCAGATTTATGTGTGAAAATTAGGGTAGTACCACTCTCACATCTTTTCAGTCTCGAGAGCCAACAGCCCATCCCTATCCTTCTGTTGATAGATCACACATATATGTGTGTGTGATCCTCAATTTTCTTTCACTGCCAGTTTTCACTTTCTGTCCATACCTTCTTCCTAACAGCACTGGTCAGTGCTAACGTAACCATCGCAAACCTTCTAATAATCATTCTAAACAGAGCTTTTGATGGTGATTATAACAGAAAAAAAGCAAATCTGATGCATATAGAGAACAAGATGAAATTGTTATGTTAAAAATACATTGGCATGTTTTACCTTAATGATCCTCCATGTCTGAAATCTTACATATTGCTTGCATTCTCTGCAGTTCCTCTGATTACACTTCTTTTTTTCCTATTGTATATCCAGCATATGTCAACGAAATTGTATTAATTGAAGGTAGAAATACTTCCCTTGCTGAAAATCCAGGAAGAATATTTTCCCTAGAAAAGGTCCAACATTATATATTTTTTTGCTATTTTAGGGAGAATACACTGAAGCACACACTGGAAAAGTGCTCTGTAAAAAAAAGAACTGATGTCATGGGCTTTCACACCAGCTTCAAAGCAGTATCTATGCCTTTTATCTGCTATTTAACATGTATCACAGTTTGGGTCTGTGAGTCCTCAGCCTCTGTGCAGAGGGCATTTCAGTACATCATAACTACATCCACTACTCCACTAGTGGCTGCACCTAAAAGAGTGGAATAGCCAATGTCCTAGAGGAGTGCTAGTAGCCTAAATCAGATTGGAATGGGTTGGGTGTTTGATCTGCCGACCATTTAACTTTGCTCACAGTGCAGATGACTTCTCTTGTACAACGGTAAGCCTGAACAATGTGAATCTTCTGAACATCAGTCACTTTTTATATTTCTTCAGTAAACTTCCTCCTCAAAACACATCAAGAAGAAGTTACAGAATAGGAGAGATGGGATCTGAAGCTGTTTGCATCTGTGAGAAAACGAGATTATGTTATTTTCTGACAGCGGGTTAATGGAGAAATCTGTTCAGAACATGGTGTTGGTAACAAACTGATATGTGCACATACCAGCAAATATTATATAAGTACTGGTGGCAAAAATCGTCATACAGGGGACAAAAGCAATTTTATAGCATTGTTGACAGGCTCTGAAGTACTTTTCTTTTTCTAGAAGATAGTAAATCTGTTACTTTAGAGACATAGACATGGAAGGTAGAACGATTTGCTGTATGTGCTCCCTGGTAGCAAAAGACATTAAGGAGAAAGAAAGAAAGGAAAAGTAAATGCAGTAAATGTAGCCTTGAAGAAGAGTATTCAGCTAATAATAGGAAAACCGATCTGAACTGGAAAAATGTGTAAAAGAGAGGACTGGGAAAATATATGGACTAAAGATATGAAAAGAGAGGAAAAGTCAGATACTTATCCCGAATATTTCTGGGGGCAAATTTAGGATTTATGAGAGGCACAAAAAATGCAGGCAATAAATAAATAAGATCTTAAATTGTGAAGCACACCACGTTTGCACACTTCTGTTCTAAATAAAAATTTGAACTTTGTTGATCTCACAAACATCTTTTCTCTTTGGGCCTGAAAGAATAAGGAAAGTTTCCTGTGTAATATATTTGCTGGTCAGTGTCAAATTCTTACTTACACTTGATCTCTAAAGTTGGCAATAGACCTTGCCTAAAATTTGTGTAACCATAGCACAGGGTCAGTGTTGCTCATTTGCTGCATAGTGAATTTGTGATAAGGTGCAGTAGAATTCAATTATTATATAATACCTTTGTTTGTTTGTTTGTTTGTTTTTACCTGGGATAGCGTTTGTTTTGTCCATGGTGTCTGGTACAGTGACATGTTTAGTATTTAGGATGAGAATCATGTTGATAATACTCCGATGCTATAGTTGCTACAGAGCAGTGCTGCACAGAGCCAAGGATTTTTTGGTTCATCTTTCTGCTCTGTCAGACAGAGCTGGGAGTGTACAAGGAGCTAGAAGGGAACACAGTCCAGACAGCTGACCAAAATCAGCCAAAGAGACATCCCACACCATATAATATCATGTGAAAAAAATAAAATTCTGGGGAGTTGCCCAGGGATATACCATTACTCAGGAACATGCTGGGCATCAGACAACTGATGATGAACAAGTGTGCTGTGAATCACTTGTTTTGTGTATTCTTTTTCCCCTTTTCTTTCCTGTGAAACTGCCCTAATCTTAACCCACAAGATTTACTTTTTTTTTTCCCCAGTTTTCTCTCCCACCCATCTGGGGGGAGAGTGAGTGAGCAGCTACATGGTGCTGAAGTGCCTACCAGCTTAAACTGTGACAGCCTGCAAATCAAAACTATCTAGGAAGGCATCACAATTTTAAATCTGGGACTGAATCTTTGCTATTTCTTTCAGATGACTCATGATTGGAAAAAATAATGATCTTAAATATGGAGGAAAAAAGGCAGTCCATTGCGCTTTATAAGGCAAGACATCAAAATGAGTTTTATTTAGCAGTGATTTTGCAGTACCTTCTGTATCAATAGAGGACAGTACAGGGTGCACAATATGAAAAGTGATTTGGTCACTTCTGCTTTTGTTGCCCTTCTCACCTGTTTTAGCTTATTGCTTACTTCTAAGAGTATAGCTTTAGTTCTTTTGTTACATTTCTTCAAGAAAGGAATAGCAATAATTTCAATGATGGTACTTTTTAATCTCAAGATAATGTGATTGAGTGCTTATGTTAGTCTATAGAAAATCACTTTTTCATGCTTTTTTCCTTGTGTAGCCTTCAAATGCAGTATTTATCAGTCTGCAGAGCAAAACTATGTGCATGCCGTATCATTACTAGCTCAGGGGGAATCATTCGAACCAATGTAATTTACTCAATATTGGTCAGTTTGACTCCTGACCCTAGTCCCCTGACGGTGTATCCTTGGCAACCCTTGATGTGTGTTAAGTCAGGATGTGCTTATTGGTCTCATCTGTGACAGCTTGCTAAAGGCTGCTTAACATAGCTCTGTCTCTTCAAAAGAAAATTAAAAATCCAATAATATACTGTATTCTGATCAGAATGGCATCTGTAAAAGCAGAGAAACAGCAAATTTTGCTCTCAGCTCTGCCAATCTGATTTCCCATTTCAAAACATGGAAAAAGGTTTTAGAATTAAGTTTTTAGAGGAAAAAAAATGTTTTGGGACAATACTGAGAAGAAAAGTAGTATGTAGATTATCCAAGCAGCAGTCTTTGTGACACATTTGAGAAGTTTCACATTCCATTCTCATTCACACATTTCAAAGGTGGAAAGCCAGAATCATTCTCCAGTTTATGTACACTGTTGCCAAGTCATTTAGAGCGTATTCGTCTGTGTAAGGGACTTTGCACTGATCCACAGAAAAAGTCCCTAGGACAGTTTTACCAGTTTTGTACTGATTGTGAAAAGAAGTAGTCAAGTCAAAAGAACACAAGCAAATTATTTTATTGGATATACTATTTAAGTCCTGGTTATGCAGCAGTTGTTACCACTTTGAAATCAAGGATTCCATGGAATATGGCGGAATATGGTTGAAAAGGCTGGGAAAATTCAGACTCTGCTACAAATTTTCTGCCATTAAGAATATATTTTTTAAAATTTTATAATACTTGGCTAAATTACGTTGTTAGATACTGATTTTGTATGTACATCACTCTGAAAGTAAAGCCTCCTATATACTCCCATGGAAACTGGAACTGATACAAAGAGTTCGATAAGAACTATCCGGTAGAGCAAATTCTCAGCTTCAAAACATTATTTTTCAACATGCTCACCATCATTAGCTATGCATTTTTGCCAGTAGTGAATGGAAGCCTGTGTGCTTGTACCTCTGTACCAGCAGAGGTAGAACACTATTGCTGCCACCACTGCTGAATAGCACCACCCTGTGTGCACATCTCCTGTTTGGTCTTCAGAAATGTTCAGTAAACACAGACAGCTGTCAATAAATGCATTTTTTTCTGCATGCAGGAATTCAATGGCACACATTTGCTTCATATCCGTTTCTGTGTTGGATGCCATTTTGTCAGACTGCACTTCTGCTGCCATCTGTCACATGGCACAAAATGTAACAGAGGGTTCAACCTCTACTGTCATAGCACCAACATCCACTTTTGACATTGTGGGCCCATATAATAAAATAGGAGCTATTACTTTCAGAGCAGCCCTCATATTTTCACTCTAAATGAGAAAATTTTGAGAAGTACAGAAGGAAAATTATTTTCTAAGGAGATGCAATGAAATGCTTTCAAGTTCGAGCTATTTAAACCAACAGTGAGGAAAGCAGAAGTAACTTTAATGGCTTATTTGTCACCTTTGTGCATTATGAGTTGAGGTTGCTATTTGCTTCAAGGGCCTCTTGTCTTGTTCATTAAGCATCATCCAGTACTTCAGAGAGGTAATGATTCTCCACACTGTCTTCAGACAGAGTACACAGCACTAATGTATTCCTAGAATGCAGTCTGGCAATTAACTAAAGCAACAATCCTGTGCAAATATTTGCATGAGATTGTACATTAAAACTGGTTGTGCTAATGTAGAGGTGAATTTTATCTAGGTGCACTTAATTAGGTTACAGTCCAGGATTTTTTGTTTATATAAAGCAAAGATGTTGTTGCATCCCTTTGAAATCTCTGTATGCCAGTAAGCTAAGAGGCTACTTAGAATGTGAGCTTTTTTTTTTCCAGGATAATGGCACACATTCATTAAAAAGATCTAGAATCAATTTATGTTCAAGCAGCATTAGGTGCATTAGAAGAAAAGTCCCTCTGACCTAAGATTTCAGGAAAGGACCAGAGTTCTTTATGGACCACATATGTATTTCAACAGTAGCTGCAAGTCTTACTTACCTGGCCAGAAAAAAAAAAAAACAAACAGATTTATGACTGCCTTACAAGCAAATGCTGAATCAGACCCTCAATCAGACCCTGAATATGTAATGCATCACTGGCTCTCAATTTCGTCAACTGACACCATCTGGAATGCTGTATTTACTGCGGCGCTTCAGTGTCAAGCTAATGGTTGATTTGGGTGGTAGACACTAATTTTACTCTTCTCAAAAGTATTGAACATCTTAGTTATAGCTCCTGGCTGGAAACATTATAGGAGCTTCATGTTAATTACTTTCCAAAAATTTTGTTTTACATGTTGTTTGTACTATCTAAGGTCATTCCTCTTTGTATGGCTTGCCATGTATCTTCAGAAGCATATGGTTGTAATAAATAACTGAAATAATTTACTAGCTTAGATATTCAAATAGAAGTGTATTTCTTAAAAAAAAAAAAAAAGACACCAGAGTGCTATTTAGTAAGTAATTTCCATGTGTGGGGAAAGAAATACTATTCATATCTCAGTTTTATAATATCAACCCAAGTATCATAAAAAGGCTCTGATGTTTTATTTACTATCAGTAGAGAAGCAAAAAGGCACTACAAAGGGGTGAAATGCAGAATTGGTATGTACATACTACGAGTGTATAATGATATGTGTGCATATAAAATATATGGAAATTAATAGGAACCAGACAGAACTGCTCTGAAATTTTAGTTTTCTGATAATAATGCAATTTTACTAGTTGAATTACTGAGAAATTTTAGCATTACAAACTGAGGCTGTTTTCCTCTAGCCAGTCTTGAATTATTTCAACTATTTTTTTTCTAATACAACATAAGCAACCTTCTTAGAAATTACCACTTTATTTATGTATAAGCATATGGCTAATGTTGTTAGCAGGCTGCTGTTTGTTCAATAACCACAGCTATAAGTGTTGCATGACGTAAAATGGCTAAAGTAAATCTAGTCACCACTAAAATGAGTGTAAGTGCCTGAATCTGTTTCTCCAAATATCTAAGACAAAACAGTGTGTATACTGAGATCCCAACTGATCCACGTTTCATTTTGCTGAAGCCCATGACTAAGTCCAACTGACGGTGGAATTTCCCCAGTGACCTTAGCAGAATCAGGACCTTGATCAGGAAATCTTATGCCAGCTACTGAAAGTACCTGTCAAAGTTGTGAAAAACTGAGGCAGATATAAGTAGGCCATGTCTGCTGTAATAATGATACCACCTTAATTTCTGTCAGTTTGTTTATTAATTAACAGGTAGTTTTGTTTTACCCCAAACCCAATAAATAATTTTCACCCACAGGAATAAAAAAGATATGTTCTAAGCTATACTGTAAGTTGGAAGCATCACAGTTAAGATGTTACAGATGCAGTCCTTCACTGCAAATAAAGGCAAAAATTGAAAAGTGTTCCATTAAAGAAACCAAGCAGCAATGCATGGCAGTGGGTTACTTATTTTAGTTGTAGTCTGCAAAGGCTTACTCTACTTTATGCACTTTATTTCCCATTCTTGAAGCTCTGAATATTGGTGAACTACACATTATTAACAAATAATGCATGCATACTCACATACTACACATATGAGTATTTCTTGATACATTCTCTGCTAATTTCTTCCAAGTTAGGCTTCAGCCCTACTACAGGCAAACCAAACAATAAAAGAGTTCGTGATGGTAGTAAATAGTCTTTTTGTTCCACTTCTAGGATTAAACACGGGATGAAAACAGGTAATTGATTTCTGATTTTCAGTATTATTCGAGGATGATACCCAGTGTTGACTACTCTGGATCTGAAGAGTGACCATAACAAGAAAGTTTTTGACTGCTTTCAACAATATATGTGAGAGTACAACTTCCCCCCCCCCCACACACACACCTATTTTTGTTGTGGTGTATGCTGAGGAGGGAGAGAACACTGAGCCAAACAGGGATTTTAGATAAAAAATATAACATATGAGCAGGGATAAGCATCATTGTGCATCATTTTGTAAAAAGTAAATGACAGCATGCAGTTATGTACATGAAGGTGTGTCTGACTGAATTTACATGAAAATAGAGTGCTTTTAGCAAGTCCAACTTGTCTGAGAAGATTGAACTAGTGAGATTACCCTTTCATCAACACATACACATTCTCTCTGTCTCACATACAGACACACATACAAAAACAAACTTGTAATGAGTGGGTACTTTATCAAGGCCTCTCTCCATCCTTCATTAAATGACAGAAAATTGCTCTTTGCTGAGTTTGTCAATGCAGCTTTCCCTCCCAGAAGCCCATTTGTTTCACATGCTAGCACAGAATATTGCAAGAATTTGCAGATTTTAAATGACAAATGTGTCGAAGTTTCCCTGGTTCGGAATCATTCTTTTCTTAGACTGACTACAAGGTACAGTTACTCCCATATCTGAGCTAGAATTTTTATTTTAATTATGTCTTCCTACTTCTGTAATAAAACAGTACTGGACTGTGATCTTCTCCTGCTTGACAACGTCCCTAAAGGACTCTTTAACTCCAAAAGCCTTTTCTCTGAGCCTTATGTGATAGATGTAGCAATTCAAAACTAAAAGCAGGAACAAAACGATGAATGCATTCCTTTACTGCATCCCCTCTATTCTTTATTGAATTTGTCATTTTATTAATTGCATTTACATGTAGTGCAGCTGAAAGGATGTTTTTTGTGAGATAAAAACTTAAGGGTTTGACACCATGAATGGAAAACAGCCCTTTATAGCACGTTTCAGGACAGAAGGCACGTACAAATAGCAGCCACTGTGTTGCTTTGTTAGAGTAACACTTTGATGTGTAGGATTATAATCAATGTAAATTATTGAGTTTTGCTACAGTTCTGTGTTGAAGGTATAATGTGTTACTTTGTGCTGGCATTATTTATTCATACCAAGAAATTAGCTACATAACTTTTTATTTATTTTTTATTTTTTGCCTGAAATTCTATTTTAAATGTAAATTTGTCAATATAATTTTAAGAACATTTGTGTGCAAGTTATGGCTAGATTTCTAGGTTTCAATAAATACATGCCAGGTCTCACTGATGCATTTATAGAGGCTATGAATTTCAATCCAAACAAATGGAGAAGAGTTTTAGGACAGGGCCTGCAGCACGGCACGTCCTTTAATTGCCATTTACATAGTAGAAGAATCATTAATTTCTAATTCACCTATTATTCACTCTCCTCGGTATGCTGTGCCAGTGTCAGTTTTGGGGCAGTGGAATAACTGTGGCTCTGCATTGCACTCTTGTGCGCATGTTTCTCCTTTTCTTCTCTTAATGCATTTTTGTCCTTAGCAGAATGCTACTTCAACACAGGCAGTTATGGGCTCTTGTTTGGATATGATTTATGGTGCTACATTAACCCTTCATTGACCTAGAAATGCCCTAATATTAAAACAGTTTGACACACAGAAAATCAAAAGCCCTTTTATTGGAAGTGCTATTGTCCGCATCATAAGTTTCCCCAATACGATGCCACTGTTGCACCATCAATTTCCTACTGCTATTGAACACTGTATTGAAAAACTAATGGACAGAATCCTTTGTCATTTCTGTCCCAGTGACCAGCAAATAGCTCAGTGAAAGTCTTCCCTTTCGCATCACTTCAGGCATTTTCAAGTGATGCATCTAAGGTATTAGCTTTGCATTTTATTAAAGGCAAGACTGGGCCAGATCCTGCTCCACATAACATCAGCCAGCTCCCACTCATTTTTGCAGTGCCTCTGTGTGACACAGGACAGAGGCCCTTTCTTACAGTCCTATGATTCTGTATTTCTATTTGTTTAAAAGGGAAATAATTTAGTGTAGAATATTTTCTTGAGTTTAAGCAGTTGATAGAGTTATGTACAAATCCAAACAGCTGCAGCTGTTATAAAGGCCTAATAATTTACAAATGAAATAATTGTCTGGGATAGTAACTTATATCTTTCTGTAGAAATTTTTAATGAATGTTTTCCATTTAAGCATACAGCTTTTAGCATGTTGTTGAAAAGACTCAATGTATTTTTTATTAAGCTACTTGGTTCTAGAATGCTTTTTCCTACGGGGAATGAATATATTTCTATTCTCAACTTATTTTGTTACTGTTGCCTCTTCTTAGTTGCACACTTGGCAAATTGAAGGTACAGTTTTTAAGTAAATTTATTACATTTTAACAAAATGTTTAGAATATTGTCAGTGACCTTAAGTTTTTCACTTTATGGCACCCACTGAAATTCCATCCCAGAGTACAGGAAAAATTACCAACATCATTGGGCATTTGAATATTATTTAGTTTGCAGCTAACCAACCTGTGCACTAGAACACCTTTTTGCTGTTGGTGGTAGTATTCTTTATTTTATGCTGGCAGTAGGCTGCTTTTGCCTTTAGATCTGAATTTCTTCATCACCAGTTATTGATATAGAGTTCTTTCCTGTTGAGTAGCCTGTTTTTTATTTAGCTTCCCTAAAATGATCATGATACTTCTTTGGCTTTTGTTGGTACAACTGTTCTATGCTAGTTTAAAACCTTGAGATGTCTACTTACTGCAGGCTGAGCAGATAGATCATTTAGAAAATGGACTGGTTGCACCTTGAGGCAGTGGGGAAAGGTGATAGCTGGAGTCCAGAGCAAGTGCTTTATCCAATGTTTTCCTATTGGTGGCTAGATGTACATCATAGCATCCCCATGTTCAAAAACCTCCTATCACAATGCAGTCAGATTTTACTCTTAAGGTGTTTCAGCATTGTGTACACTTTGCTGTGAAAGGTGATATTTCTCATCACTGAAACATACCTGGACTCGTAGACCAAATACAGATTACTTGTGTATCCCAGTTTAAAACTGCTGTCCCCTTCTGCAATAGTAACCTGGGCTATGTGGATGAAAGTTATGGTCTCTGAGTGTGCATGAGAGATAGAGGTCTGCATTCACCCAGTACATCTGTGTACAGCAATGTTTCAAAAGTCCAGAATAACCATACTGAATTGTGTGAGTAAAGTCAAGAATAGCTGTCAGAAAAGTCAAGAGACTCCTTTTTCCAGTATGTTCACTATGTTTCTACTTCAGAAGTAAAAGATTTCAAAATTGAGCTTCTTTCTGATTAAAACTTTACAGGAAAAATAGCTACTATACTTTCATATGGGACAGACACATAAAAGGATGATTTCAAAATTTCTTGAAACAGAAAACAGGTTTTTGCTGTCTTTGTCAATCTGAAAATTTATTCTAGGTCATTTTCAAATTCACAGTTATTGAGTATTCATGCATCTTTAGAATTTGCAGTTGTTTTGTAATCAAGTCAATTAAAAATATTCTCAAGGACTATAAGCAGAACCAACTGATAAGTTGCACTTATATCTCATTGATATGTGATACAAAAACATCACAACTACAGAAAACAGGTAATTCAACCTTCCATCATTATCTAAGAACAGTTTCAAAATAATAAAGCAGGCTTCTATGATATCAGTACTGTAAATCAAAATTAAAAACACTTTGCTTTGTTGAAGATTGCTTTCTAAGATACTAGTATGGATTTGTGTTTTTCTGGACAGTGCTATAGGTGCTGTCTCTTCAAACAGATGAGGAAGTAGGCTGGAATCTCACACATAAAATTTAAAATTGGACCATGTAAGATTATAAGAGCTCAAGTGTAATTCTTATTGTGCAAATGGCAGCAAGGTAATTAGTAATACTAGACACTGTCACCCATGACCTTTAAGGTCACAAGGCAATGTACTTCTCCTTGTTTATTAGCTTAACACAAAGGATCATTATGATAATCCATGTTTAAAAACATATATACATATATATAATTTTTGCCAATACTGTTTTTCAAAAAAAAGCATATGATACATAACTGTAACTAAAAGATGTTTTAACACCTGTTTTAAAAAAGACAACCACAGCTTTGTGTAGTACAGCACTTAACTCTCTGTATTTGCATGTTAATTTCAATTAAAATAATTATTTAGATTTTAAGATCTCCATTTCATACTAAAATAATTAATTCTTTGCAAAGTTTTGGGCTTTTTTCTTTTTTTTTTTTTTTTTTTTGGTAGGTTTAATTTCTCCTTCATTTGTCTTTGGAATAGGCATACTTTTGTTGTTTTACTGTACTGAACTGCTTTGGCTGTTTCATAAGGGCTGAGTATTTCACTAAGCTCTTGCAATATTGAAAGAATCTATATTCTGAGAATTTGAAAACACGTCAGCCCACCTAAATTACATATTGATCAGGTTTAATTGCATGCCACCCATCAGTATTAGGTTTGAAAATTCATAAAAGAGAAATAATGTACTCTTTGTGGATGATTACTTCTGGGGCATTTAAATGAATTCCATCACTTAACCCTGAGCCAAGACACATTATTGAGCCTTGCAATCTAGCCAGTCAAAGTCCAATGCAGTAGAACAGTTGTTTTCTAACTATCAGAGAAAAGCGAAGAACAAACAATATAAATTTGTATAGATTTTCTTTTAGGGAAAATAGCAAAGTAAAAATGCTAAATGTAAACATGCATTTTTCAATTGTTTCATGAATGTCTTTTCTTGTTTTGCTAAATAATGGTTTGAATTTTAAATTCTATCATTTTTTTTCATATGCCACATAAAATCACACTATGATTATGATTTCTAAATTAGAGAAGTATTCTTAAGGAAATCATTTTCCATGATTTATCATTTAAAATAAAATTTTAATCATATATTTGCCATCTCTTGTCTTCACTTAACAGCTTAAGAAGTTGGGTTTTTTTCATATTCAATTTTTTTATGGCGGGTGGTAATGCATAGTTCACAAGGCTATGTTCTTAGGGAGGTCACACTGGTTGAGAAAGTTTATTATTAGTTTTCAGGATGTTCTTTACATTTAGAAATTATGCTTGTTGGTATTGGTTGTGTTTTAAGAAATTGTGCTTATGTATGTTTTTCTCTACAGAATATCAATATAGAGTAAAAAGAACCAGTTAAAATCATTGGTTTTGCTTGGATAATAGTTTAAAAGCTACATTTTATTTAGACAGTCTGAAGTAATAAATATCCGTGAGCATAATTAACTGTCTTTTATCTAGGTCTTCTCCTTAGTGATGCCTTTTTGGGGCCTTTGGTAATGTCTCCTTTTAATATTAATGCTCTGTTTGGCCTTGGAAATGATTCTAAGAGTTGAGATGGTAAAAAAAAAGTGTTTTTCAGATCTTCTAGTAGGATTTGTTTCCCCTTAAGTACACATTGAATGTATTTCTAAATTAATCTCAGGATTTTTTTTTTTTTTTTTTCTTCAGTTTCTTTACTTCATGTTGGCTAAGATTTCAGTTTTTCCAAATTAACTAGACCAGTTTAGCAAATAGAGAATTCTGTATTTGTGTAAATGATCTTTTGATTTATGATACTCCTTGACTTATTATATTGTCATTATAAAATATGTCTCTGACCCCAAATGGTATAAAATTACATAACTTTAATAAGCAGATATTCTCTATTCACCCCGAAAACATGGCTGTTGGTATTTAAAGTTTTATTAATATGTATGTATTATACATGCAAACTGTCTTGTTACTGTGACCAGCTCATTTATTCAGTCTCTAATTAAAAAAAAAAATGTATTTTTTTTCTGTTGTATCTATAGGCAAATTAGTTTTCACTTAAATTGGTAGTGCAGGCACACACAGTGTCTGAGTACTTAATCACTTACATGTGTGATTGCAGATCAGAAAATGAAATCCTCTCTTGTATTTATAGTATTTTTGATCCCTGAAGCAGATTGACTTCTTTCTTACGTTAAGCAGAATAAGTTCTCAGTCCTTAAAAGTGTTTAGGTTGACTTATACATGCTTCTATAGTCAGCAGAAAATATATATATATATAAATATTGTTGCTGTCATTTTTCTGAAGGAAACAACAGCTGACATTTAGATAATATACTGATAAGGAGATAAACATCCTTACCTCTCAGGCTTATCCTTTTATGTTTCTTTCTTAACTGAGCAAAATTACCATTACTGAAAAAGACTGGGCCCAGCATTGAGTATCAAAACTTTCTATCTAGTGTGGTATACTGCTGCTATTGTTTCAAATCATAGTGTGAAAGACTGATTGGTGAAGGTATTGGCTTCTTAAAGCCTAGTAGTTTGTTCTTAAAGAAGCTGTCCTTGAGTAGGGAAATTTTAGTAAAATGAGCCTTTAAGGATAGAATAGTTAAATTTTGGTTTGGTAAATAACCCAAAGATAATGGAAATAAAGAAAGATTAAAAAACAACGAACACGTACAAAAAAAAAATTATTTACTAGTGTATATTCATCTTGTGACAAATCATATCCCTGTTGAAATGGAACTGGAAGAATACCAGTAATTACGTTGGATCCAAGCTATTCCTTTTCCATTCATATTCAACACCTATTAAACCTAGCAAAATAATATTATAAATAGCTGCCACATAGTATGAACTTTTACATGATTTCTTTGTGTCTGCTCATGAACAATGTCACTTAGTAAAACTTTATTCTGGAAAATATGCACCTAAAATAAAAAGCAGACTGCGGAAATTTACTCAACAAATGATATATTCTATTTTGCAATTATGTCTATAAGTAGATGTGGTCAGTACATAATGTGATAGATACAACTTGTGATTTTCTATAGCATATTTTTCATAGAAACATAGAATCACAGAATGGCTAGGGTTAGAAAGGACCCTAAAGATGATTTAGTTCCAATCCCTCTGCCATGGACAGCGATAACACTCACCAAACCAAGCTGCTCAATGCCCAGTGCAACCTGGCTTTGAATGCCTCCAGGGATGGGACATCCACATCTTCTCTGTGTAGCCTGTTCCAGTGCTTCACCACCTTCATAGGAAATAACTTTTCAAAAATTATTCTGTACTTAGGTCCATAAAAATGCGATTCAGGGACAGAAATCAAGGCAAACGTTTTCCAGAGGGAAAATTGCACTTAGTGTCAAGTCATGCATCTAACTTAATTAATCAAAACACAGGGTACCTTTGTACTGTTTTACACTTACTGTGAAATTAAATAACTAATAATTATTAAATAACTGTAAGAGCATTTGCTACAGGTTGGGTTTCTATGTTGTAAGCTCATCCTTGGTAAAATTTTGAGCTCTTTAAGCTGATGCTTATTTTCTTTTTGTTTAGAGTCTGTGCATGGGATTTCCAGTTAAGACTGGGTGAAGTGAAGGTGCTTTCTTTTATCATTCATATCTGCTTCTAGCTGTAAACACATAACTGAAATGCAGGTATGTAGAGTTTATTAGTATTAATGCCCTAGCTGGAGGGTTTTGGAAGCTAAAATCTTAAAATTACCTGTAATTTTTCTGTCTTTGTACATTTTCCTTCTTTAGCAATGTCCCTGAAGTTCCCATTCGCATTGGGGTTGCAGCAGCAATCCACTTTTCTTCTGCCTGTGGACAAATCAATAGCAAATCACTTATTACTTACTGAGTACATAGGAAACAAATCTGTAGAAGTCTAGATCAAAGAATGTGCTTATGGCCTCCCAAATTGAAGCTTACCACCTATAAATCATCACTACTTGTAGTCTGTGAAGAATTCTGCAATGACTGATGTGTCGGGTTCGATGTAAAGATTTCACTGCACCATCTCTTCTCCTGTTTTCCCTTTGCCACCGCTTGCTCTGTCTCCCTCTCAACACATTTAGTTTGGAAGCCTTGAAATCAGACAAGTGTGGAGTATTCACACTGTTTTGGCCCCCTTAACCTTAAGCTGTTCTCTGAGACTGATCTCACAGCATCCGTTAACAGTCAGATCTAGCTCTTGGGGATTTGTCAATGTCAATCCATTATCGCTTGGCAGGGGCCATCACACAGTGATACATAATCCCTGTGTCTCACCCCTCTCATAGTGTCAGAGAACCATCGCTCAAAAATCAGATGGTTAAAAAAAATTCGAAAATGAAAAAAAGCAACAAGCAGGAAAATTCAAAATGACAGCTGGGCACCAACTGTGTTTTATTGTGCATACAGTTCAAACCTCAGCACCAGCCCTGAGCATTGTGGATGAAATCTCACTGAAGTCAATTGGAATTTTTATTTTGATTTCACTGGTGATGAAGATTTCATCTTTTGTCTATGTGTTGTAGGCTGTTGCAGGAAAAAGGAGAAAAAAAAAAAAGGAGAAAATTTATGTTTAGATTAAGAATGGAATTTTAAAATTGCTGTTAGTTAACTAGGATAAAAATAGAGACAAAACTGCTGATTTGTGGTATCTGTAAATTTTTAGATTTGTATTTAGACACAGATCAAAATGAAAGTATAAAACATTATTTTGGATATGTTGACAAATATTTTTATTTTAAGATGCTTTAATTCCAATTGCAGACTTTCTACAAGTATAATGAAGATAATCATGTGACAAATTTTATTTTTCTAAAATGGTTTCATCTTGTCACACGGCCCTCCAGAAATGTGATGCATTCTCTCCTGTCTCAAAAGGAATTTTCACTCTTTCCCTTTCTTACAGACTTCCCTTGTTGAGGGACTTCCACAGCTTCTGATTTTCCTGCTTATACTGGCAGGAACCCAGAAGTGAATCTCACAAGGACTTTACATCAAACTGAAATGATTTGCTGACATGTTAGTGCTTATATTGCTCTTTGGTTTGTCACCTCAGCAGTAAGCAATGCCAATCGCAAACACGCTGATGGTGTGTGATGCTTTCCTGAAGTTCCCTGATAACTTATAGATGAGTTATGTCTGGCTACACAAAGGTATTGAAGAAACCTTTTTTTTTTTTTTTTTTTTTTTTTTCTCTTTTTCTGATTAATGGAAAAAAACCCTGAAGAACAGTAGAAAACAAAACCTACAACAAAAAGACCAAACTGTCTGTGTGAAGATGGGAGCAATATAGAAAAATGAGTAACGCAGAAATTGTTTTGCAGGAATTATTTAAAAAAAATGGAGAACAGAGGAATCGGAATTTTTAAATTGCTTTTGTCATAATACCTTAAAGTGGCAGTGCCACTCCAACTAGAAACATTCCTGATATTTTAATCCACTGGGGGGATTTCCTGATTTCACTAATTTACTATTTTGCTAACAGTTCCCAGCTAGGATTAATAGAGTAACCTACAGTGCTAAGTGGTGTCACAAGAACATATAAACATGTGCCTTTCATGGACTCAGACTTGCTTTAAGGAAACAACATATTAGGAATAAAATTGCTCTTTCCCTCCCCCACATTTGTTTTCCTTCATTCATTTCCTCCAGTTTTACTCTGTGGGTGAAACTACCTCTCCAACTCATTTGTGTTCACTGCTCCCCCTTATTATAAGAGTGATTATGGACTGAAAGAATCAAATTTGCAAGAGGATGTGAGAGACTTTAAAGGAGAGGAATGAGGTAGAGCCAGTAATACAGATTAATGTTAAACGTCCAGTTTCTGTTATGCAATATATTTTGCAAATGACAGTAGTGTTTTGATCACAGTAAAGAAAAAGAAGAGATTAACATCAGGAATCTACAGTGATTGTTAATACCTTACATTATGGCAACTGCATCAAGGTTCCATTTAGTTCAACCCTTTTGCCATATATTTTGGGACACATGAGAATAAGAGATAATGATCTAACAGTGAAAGGGCAAATTAAGAATTTGTTATAGTTATGTACTTCTAGGTAAAACATAAAGTTTGTCAAATACAACTATTTCTCTGAGGGTAGAACTCCTGCATGTATATTTTTAATTGTATGAGTATTCCATCTAAGTACTTGGGCCTTTGCTCATATATAGATACTTTTAAGTTCACAATACTTGCTTTATATACCTTAGATCATTTATCTATAAAAATATATATAGGGCATCTGCAGTTGCATGTGCCTGTATTCTAAAGTCAGGTTTTATCCTTTTTTTTTGTTACTTGTTAATTTTTGTTAGCTGTTAATTTTATTGCATTTGCAACACACTCTGATTTAACTATGCACAGAATTAAATTGTCTTCAGAGGAAGACTTTTTGTAATTGTATTGAAGTAGTAAAGAAACATTTTGATAGTTATGGGAAAATAAGACTTTCTTTTTCCTAAGTTTTGAGTGTAATTGTTTTTTCTTATATTGTGCCAAAGATAACCTTTGATGGTATGTGCTAGTGTGTTCTCAATTAACGTGTTTAATATTAAGTAAAATAATGTGAACCTGCATATTGAATGAAATTCTTTTCCTCCCTATTTTTTAATTAAACGATTTCTTTAGAATATTCGGCAGTGCTCAAATAATCATTAGTATTAATCCATCCCAAAGTTCATGCTGTATTTTGACTTATTTCTTTGTTAGAAAAATAATACGTGCTGTTAAAACTGTAAGTTATCCTTTAACAGTAGTGTGTTCTTAGCATATGTTAGCAGTTTTCAATATCACAGTTCAAATTATTGCCACTGAGAATTTTGCAATGTTCTTATACATAAAAAGCACTTAATGCCTTCCCTTTTTTGTCTGGGGTCTTCTACACAGGACACTGAATTACCAAACACTTAATCTGCTCCTTACATACTTGAAAAGTAATCCAAATATGTTTCTTGCATTTTAAATGTTTTTCTTTCTTTATTTTCTAAGGACAACTCAAAATTCTTTCTTTATAATTTGGTTACTTACAAAATCATTACAAAATCATGCTGTTAAAGGAAAATAATAGATTTACGTTGCTAACTGCTGGCAGTTAATAATGAACAGTGCTATCCAGCTGCATTACTATTTTACAATTTTTATTGAAACAGGAATTTTCTACTAGATCAAGGATTTTTCAATAGGCTAAACATAAAATGTATGCACCTGAAACTTACCAGAATCTGAAACTTATCATAGTTTCATCTCTTCACATCAGAATTTGGATTTTTCTTTTGTTTTTAAATACCTGTTATTTCCAATTTCTGACCTATATGAAATTACTCATCGTGATATTTTTGTTCCTGCTCTTCGACCATGTAGCAAATTTAGACACTAAACAAAAAAATCAAAACCACAAAAACAAAAAATATGCAAAATTGCAGCATTTCAAGCCTTCTGTTCAATTGTTCTTAATGAAAAATACTTATATTTCCAAGAGAGATTCATGTTGAAAAACATATTGAAAGAATACTCTGGCTGTGTACTCTACAAACTGTAGAAAACAGTGCAGTATTTATTGTCCTTTAGACATCAAATGCACTTCAAAGTGCAGTACTCCACCTTCACATCACACACACCTTCTTACTGTGTGCATGTTATCACGTAATCCAGCTGAGACTACAAACTTTTACATGTGCTGTGAAAGTAGAATATTAGTTTTTTATCCTGTGGATATCCTGGTAAGTTTATGAAGGATGACAATTGCTTTTTGTTCCATCAGCACTGTATGCCAAGCCATTCATAGTGGACATCCCAATGCTTTTTAATTGCTGAGACTAAGAAAGAGCTCATGTGTTGTCCAAATTCTTACTAATTCATGTTGCATAGCTGGAAATTGAAACACATAATTACTTTGAAATGGTTCACTGTAATATAAGCCTTAGTTATATTATTGTACAACAATTCCTGTATACTCAAAATCAAACTAATAAGCAAAATACTGTAATTGTGACTTCTTAATTACTTTTTGAAAGTCTGGATCTGTTGATGGCCCTTTGCTTGAGTATCCTTGTTTCGTAGTGCTAGCGTATATATTGAAAAGAGTAAATTAAAGCTTTTCTTGAATATCATATTTTTGTTGCTATTTTAGACAAATATAAACATTTACCTTGAAATAGCAAACATTTTAAAAAGGAGAGGGAAGGTATATGCTATGGAGAGAAACAAAATCAAGCTTTTAATTTTGCCATATATTATTAATTTTAAGAAATGAACCCGGAACGTACATTACTCTGAAAAGTGATTTTTCCCCCCATAAGATTATAAAACAGAAGAAGGAAAAATCTATTAAAGTGGAAGGGGAATTAATTGAACTTGAAATTAGAAAATTTTAGTAAATGGTCAGATCAGGGGTGGAGAGCATAAAGGAGTAGCACAAATCCTTAAATGTTTTTATAATTCTACCCGAGTTCACTGAAAGAACAGGAATGAAAAAACACTTCTGCACATACAAAAAGTTCTGGGAATAATACTTGGAATAAAAAGTCTGGGTTCTTTGTCTTCCTTTTTAAAACATTTCTTACTGCTCTTAAAAAAAGAAGGGTAAATGAAAATGATTCTATATGTAGATTCCCAAAAAGATGCATCTATTTTGTCAGGATGGTCTCAAACTGAAAATATAGGACCACACATGAAGCTGGTAAAATTGCCGTGGTGAAATGTTGCGCTCTCAAATTCTTGAATCATTTGCAATTGGGAACTGAATATCTAGCCTAAAATCCAAAGACAGGCATTTTTCTATTCATCCAAATAGCATCCATAGTCCGGAACTAGATCCTTACTATAACAGGATAGTAAAAAAATCCTGGTTGTATCAGAGACTGAGCAGTTTGGCTGATTCTACCAGGTCTGTTAACAGAATAAAAATTTCTAGATAACTGCAGAAAATATCAGAAAACTTCTCAGTGCACAGGTCAGTAAGAGGATATCACATTTGTGTTTCAAGTCATTGCGACCATTGTATGTAATTAATAACTAGAGCTACATTAACATTTACAATTTTGAACTCAGAGTCTTACTGAAATGAAAGAAAAGTGACATAGGCTACTGGAGACAAACTCGTAGTTAGTGTCAATCTCCACCTAACAGTTCAGTTGATTACATGTCATAGCAGATTATTATACAAACATATATAAAAATGTGCATGAAAGTTATAAATGGATTTCAATCACGTTCTTACAATTTTCAAGACTGGTTATAAGATAGTTTAAGTAGTATTAAAAAATGGTATTGCCATAAGTTGGAAGAAAATTTTTTTTTTGCCATTCTATTTTGTACATTATTTCTAGGCAAACAAGGGCATTTTACTTCCTTAGAAGCACAATCATCACTGTTGTCATGTAAAATGAATTGTTTCTACTACAGTAAAATTGTTGTGTACAGAGTGTCCATGTTTTCTCATCCATGTAGGTCTACCCTTATATGAAAGACACAGTGCTGTTGAGAAGATGGTGAAGACCTCATTCATTTTGTGTGGTGATGTTTCTATCTCTAAAATTCAACTTATATTTATGAATCTTTTCCATGGAAAATAATAAAAAATGTTTTTGCTGTCGGATGTAAACTTAAAACTAGAATTATAATTGATGTTGATCTTGCAGTAGTCACGGAGCCAGACTGAATCCATATATAGGAAATAATCACAAAATATCTGCACCTAACTGCAATTTGGTTCTAGGTGTCTCGACCTCTCCTTCTTCTCTCCACTGTGACATCAACACGAAAAGTGAATACAGATTTTTTTTCCATCCACTGCTACCATATTTATAGAAGCAATATGTGTGTTTCAATTACTTTTGGACAACTTTGGACTACGTAATTTACATCTTATCCATGTCAGTATTTTACATAGGTTGCTCCAAAGAAATCCTAATTAGTTCCATGGCAACTACAAGATGTAGAAAAAGCACAATAATACTGTTTGATAGACCAAATTCTGTTACAACATACTATTTTTCAGCATAATCTCCACCATTAGCTATGCATTTTTACCAGCCATGAATGAGAGCTGGCATACTTTGCTCATAAAAATCTGCACCATCAAAGGAAATCACTGCTGCAACACATCACCCACTGCTTAACTGTGCTCACATCCACTGTTTGGTCTCCATAAACATTTAGCAAACGTCAGTGGATATCAGTGGGTGCCATTTTTTTCCACATGGAGAAATTCAGTGACACATCTTTGTTTCATATGCACTTCCATGTCAGTTGATCAGGTTGCCTTTCTGCTATCTGTAAGACAGCAACAGAATATAACAGAATATTGGTGGGAAGATTCAACATCTACTGCCATAGCATCCACCTCTGGCCTTGTGGGCCAGCGTAATAAAATAAGAAGCACTATTCGAGGAGGAGCCTTCCTCTTCTCCTTCTCAGAAATCAACTACTTTGGGTCTTTGTATCATCCCTGTTGGAGGATTTTTAGTACTTATATTTAATGAACAGCCATAGCTGTTATGCATACATTAAAAGCTATGGACATCAGAACTCAATGATTCTTTCATTTTTAGCTAACATCTATACCTATACATAAAAAGAGAGAATGTATATATTTGACTTTGAAGTCAAACAGTCATTTTACTTGTCAGAATATTCTTTCAAGTCAGACTTAAGTACATGAAATTACTTAAAAACTAAGGGCAACAAATCCAACTTTGTTTTATGAGATATCTTGGCAATACTTCATAATAAAGTAAAAGAAAACAATTTGTCTCCCACTCCCCTCAAAAACCTGAGGAGCTAAACTGCCAATACAGCATGATTTTAGCTGCAAATAGAATTGTATTATCAACTTGAAACTAGCTCTCAGCAGGGACTCAGACAGCAGACGGGATTGTATTATTCTGCCATTCCCCTATCCATCTGTTAAAGAAGTTCTGTTTGGAAGCAAATGCTCTTCTTTTTAATTATTTCTTAAAGAATAATCTAATTTTTGAATACAAGCAGTAGGACTTCATGTATGCATACCTTGCAAGTGTTTAGGAAAAAGCTTTCTTTTTTTTCTTGTTTTGTTTTCATTCCGAGAATTCATCTTCACTACCTTTATTTCTTTTGGAATTGAGTTTGTGTCAATACCAAATACCCATTTGAACATCTGTAACTATACAATCTCCCCTGTTTTCCTCTATATTGCTTTTTTTTTTCTGGTTTGTAATGTCTTCCTCATTGTGTGAGAATTTCAAATAGTGTTTTGGTTCTTTAGATACTGTCTTCTTTCTAGGAAATGTGCTTGAACTTATATCATAGCTACAGGAAGGAGGAAGAAAGGAACTCAGTTATTAAGAAATGTTTCCCCAGTACCCTATCCAGTGCACTGTTTGCTGTAGATGATACTTGTGTTATTATCTATTGCAAGTCTCTCTATCTTGTATAAAGCATGGAAATAATGGCCTCCAAGGGGTTTCTATTCCAGCGAAGTGTCCATAGTATACATTCATTTAAATTGGTGAATCTACTTTTGTGCTGTAAACATCTTCCAGACGAAATAAACTGAAGCAAGAAAACAGCATATTTGAACATGCATACTTCCCAGCATAATCAAAGCTGTATTAGAAGTTTCTGCTGGCATGTATATACTGGTAAGAAATTGCTTCTTCATCCTGCTTCTCTGGAAAGATTGGTGTGTAGGTTTAGCTTTATACGTGTAGCTTTGATTTTTTCTGGAATTAAAGCTGATTAAAAAGGTATCTATGAAAGAGGTATTGACAAAGTCAGACAAATGCAATGTAGAAAAAAGGTCTGGAATTTTATCCTACTGCTATTCTTACTTAAAAAATAAAATAAAATTGTAGATTCCAAAGGAAATTGGCAGAGGTTATTTTGTCTGGGGAAATCATGACAACCTAGCCTTAGAAAGCTAATTTTTTTAAAAAGGTACATTAGTTCGTACAAGTTTTATCAACTAGTTCAATGATACAATGTAGATGCTATGCATGCATTTTTATTTGCTTTTTTTGAGATGCTTTTTACATAAGCATGTTTAGAAGAGCTGTAGGTTTTGTGTGTCATTAGAAAATTTACAAGTAATATTTTGAATTGTCTAGACCATTACTTTGTATGATTTAGATTTCAAAGAAAGGCTTTTCTTTGGTTCCTGAACCAAAGCATTGAATATTTAAATATGGATTGCCTGGTAAGTATGTCTTTTGCATTGGAATGCATTGTAGTCTTTGTAAGATAAAACGGGTAATTGGGGTAAGCAGTTCTGAGGTTATACCTGCTATATCCTGTTTTAAAATACCTACTGTAGGTGTTGATGTGCTTATTCCTCTTTCTCCTCCTTCTCCTCCTTTTCCTCCTCCTCCAAAATAAATAAATAACTAAAAATAAGAAGATCCACATGAAGATAATGAGTAAATACCCTATTTACATTAGCATTAACATTATTTGACCGGAGACCTCACAAAGACCTGCTCCTCCATCTCCAAATTATATTTACCTGAGTTTCTTGAAAATGTTTTTTAAAATGCACTTACTCAAACAGGCTTATTAGAAAATCATTCAACTGTAGTTCAACATCAGTGGGTTTGTAAGTTCATGGTCACTTCAAAAGGAGAATATCAAAAAGGGCAGAGAACAAAGTCTAGTGTTGGGGTTCAGAGTAATTTTCAGCAGTAATAAGGCAGGAATTCTTCATCAGAGTGAGACTGTGACAGTTCCTCAAACCTGACTTCTGATAGTCTCAGCTTTTAACTGCTCTAAAATTAACCACATAATGTCAAAAAAAAAAAAGAAAAGAAAAAAAAAAAGAACTGAAACAGAAGCAGACATCTCAGTGCATATCGTGGATTATCAGTACCAAAACTTGGAGCAGTGTCTATGTCAGCACCCAGTACTCCACAGTACAGGTGGTCTGAAACTGGGAGTATCTTGGAAGCTGAGGTTGAAGATGTATCTAGATATACTTATTTCTACTGAGATTTCTACACTAGTGCTTCCAGTGCAAAATAAACATGATATGTGCTGAAGATCTGGACCAACATTGTCCTTCATCCACTTACAGTTCCATTTTAGCCTTGGCACACAGTATCCCTAGTTCAGATTTAAAGATGGTAACCGACTGATCCTTTCAGGTTTGGGTTTTCCTCATCCTTCTTTTCAAGGGTAAAAAAGCTCAACTTTCATATCCTAGAAAAAAAACCTGATCCTTTACTAGTGGTTTGATAATCAAATTAGCTTTTTGTCTGTAAACATAAATACATGTACTTACTCTTTCAGTTGTTTACTTATGTGCTATTTTCCAATGTGAAATAGTCTGAAGGAGATACTGTTATAGTAAGTAGTACAAATATAGCTGTAAAACTACATTGCCCTTCATCTGAGATTCAAAGTGAGACCATGTAAGTAATACAGGCCTAAAGTTGTTTTTTTTTCTTCCTGTGATATATTTGGTCTATAGAATGCATATGATTTCAGCAGTCCACTACAGACTGTTTATCAAATGTGCCCATGTTAAACATGTTACAACTGGGATTATATCTCTTCACAATTGAAACTGTCTATCCATTCTGTGACATCAAGACCAGGAACCACAATTATTCTTTGATCTTTCCCACAAGCAGGATAATAATTGGAAGCTGACAAAATTCATGCTCAGGTTAGGGGAATATTGATTTCTCTTTCCCTTGCATCTTAGCATCTAGAATGTGACTGTCATGTATACTAAAACATGAAATTTACTGTCTTTATAAAAGTTTTACTAAATCAGCTGCTAAAGGAAGGATCTTTTGGCAGCTTTTTTCATTACTAAACACAAGGTAAAGGACGTGATTATTTTTACGTTTAGAATTTCTGTGGTGACTTGCACATACATCAGTGAAAAAGTAAGTGACTTAAACATTCTGAGTAAAATCTTTCTTGTTAAGTCACTGCAAAATTATTCTCAACCTTTTTTAGTGGGAGAAAGTACTGTAAGAACGTCTTATTTACATATGAATATATCCTGTGTGTTCACAACTAGAACAATGCAATTTTGTCTCACAGTGGTGTATTAATAGTGAGCGGGTTTATTTTGATTGAGTCCTCCAAGAGTAAATATCTTGATACAGCATGCATACATAGCATTTACTCTTCTATATTCAAAATGGTTGAATCTTTTTTTTTTACCTTACCTCCAAGTGAGCCAAACTGAATAAGAATGGTGCAAGATGACAGACAATTTTATTTCAAGTCTGTCAGCATTTTTATTATTCATTTGAAATATTTAAACACTAAATTTCCCTGCACAGTTAATTTTCTAGCCTTGATATTATAACTGTTTTTTCAGGTAATCCTACTATTTGGACTCTGGAATATTTCTGAAAAATTAGCATCAGTGTCTCACTAAGGAGATAAGAAGATTATATATTTAACGGGAAGAGAGATCAGAAAACAAAACCTACATGTAACATACATATATATATATATATTAAGAAAGAGGTTCCAAAGCAGCTCAGGAATACAAGTAATCTCAGGTACTGGGACATTAAGTGTTTGTCTTTTGCTAGGTTATTGGGATCTTTCAGTTTAACTTAATACGTGATGTATCTCGAAATATAACTGTTCACTGGAACTCCTCTTAAAAACAATTTGGCAGCAGTTTGATGAAATACATCATTACCACAACAGGTTATCTTCCCTGCTACATTTAAATGAACTTTTTTTTGCTTTCATGAACAAAAGTTTTAATTATTGGATGAAGTTTAGCAGTTCCATTTAGAGGTATCGCTGATCAGATGTTTCATAGAATCACAGAATCACAGAATAAAATGAACTCATAAGATGTACTCGTAAAATTTAGTTTTGTCTTACCCATACAGTGGAATCAGTAAATTTTGTGGAATGGTTGCATGAGATTTTCCATTAAAATTATTGAATTGTATGTAGAAATAAAACTTACATGGAAGCTGACCTTATGTGAATTGCATACTGAGAGCTGTGGAATATGAAATGGAATGTGTATGTTTCACTTTTGAATAAAATTTTTTTAGAGACAATACCTTGCCCACTAAGATGGAGAAGAAGGATCTGCTGTACTAAGTATCTGCTTAGTACTGAGGGTCTGCTTAATAAACAGTTACAAGTTGAGGTATGACAGAAAGTAAAATATTTAAAATTCTGAGTAAGTTCCATTAGTTTAGAAAAAAAAAAACAAACACAAAAACAAGCAATAAATGTATGAAATGATAAAAACTCTCTCAACTAAATATTCCTGTTCCTATGTAACTTCGAGAGAAGATTAAATTGATTATCTTTAGTAGTGCATTTTCTTTGCCCTCAGAGTTTGTTTGGATAGCAGAAAGTAAGAAGTCTGGAGATCAAGCTGTGTGCATTACAAAAATGGTGTGTGGATTCATACCTTAGGTCTATGGCTTCCTGCCTCTCCACTTATAGTGTTCTAGCGTGCGTTAGGAGAGTTACGGCGAAGAGGAAAATACGACCAAATTTTTTGAGAACTATAGCTTATTTCTTCTTGCAGTTGATTTTGAATGAAGTTGAATTCATTTGATATTCTATCCATCTGGACAGTTTTTAACATTAGAGGCATTTCCCAAAGAGCTTGGTAGTTAAAATGGCCAAATAGGCTAAACTGATATTACATGCCTTGGCCATTGGCCAGCAGCAGCTACCTATGGAAAGAGTGTAAGAAACAAGAAACTGTGATTTTCTCAGTGTTGCAGCTCTCCAGTACAGTTTCTTCCCTCCTTTACTTTAGGACTCAGTGTTTGTATGCATTTTTCTTACTTTATTACTCATACAACATCGGCGTATTTAAACAAAGTGTAACAACAGTGATGAGAAGATAATGTGGATGTGTGGTGAACATGTTCTTTGCTGTATTAGACTTTCAGACCTAAGTATGCTTTGAAAACTTTATGTTTCTTACTTTTTTTTATTATTAATATGAAACTGCTTCACTTGATCTTTACTGATGCCTGTGGAGTATTTATTTAACTTTGTTTTCCTTAACTTTTTTGTGGATAAAGTATTTAAAATAATGAGTACAGAGTTGCTTAAGAGTGTGTATGTACATTTTCATTTGTGGTTTCAAGAAACCTGATATCATTGTTTTTCAGCTGAACACTTATCTGTTACATTCTCCAGGAGTCTGTCTAGCTCAAATCACAGCATTTTTGGAAATGTAATCTTATGGGAGCAGTAGTGCCACTTCAACACAGTAGGAAGTTCTCCAGACTTCAAAGGGTAAGTTGACTTTTTGCTCTGTGACCTGTGTAAGGGTATGTGTGCTACTCCAGGAAGGCCCCTTACAAATTTCAGGGCTTCAGTCCTTGCCAGAAAGGACTTTGCATTGTGCTTTTCCACCATATGTATTTTCTACATCTTTTTGCACTTCATAACAGAGCTTATACCACTACAGCAGACTGGCATGCACTTGACAGTGGGAACATTCACAATGCAGACTCTTTTTCCCATTTCAGTTCAAAGCCATGTCTTGCACTTGCAACCATATGAAAGACAAGTGGTGAACAAAATTAGACGTTAGTTTGCACTTCTGTTACACTTCTCCATCTAGTTTCACTTTTCTGTAGTTTGTGTAATTATGGGGTGCTCTCAAAAATGTTGGTTTAGTATGGTTTCTTACTTCCTATATAATACCACCTGATTTGCTGACAAAATTTAGGCATCTTCTCCCTTAACTATATTTTGAACCTCAACCATTCATCATTGTGGTTGGATTATTTTTCCAATATGGCAAATCACACACACATCCTGTATGAGCTCATGCTCATTCATATTAATTAATATCTAAATTAATATGACATATTAATCTGGCTGAGGAAATCACTGTATTCTAGATTGATGGAAACTTTGTAAAGAAAACTGGTTTACACACTTAATTTAGCAACTTCTTTAGAGCAAGTAAGTCTTCATTATCATTATACGTAGCAGACATACATGTAAAAAGTAAATTATATTGTAAATATATAGTAATTGCATCGTAAACATTTTACACATTTTATATCTCTTTTTCTAGAATGATACCTTTTTTTGAGAATTCCATAATATATGAATTTAATTCAAAATGATCCAAAACACATACAGTTTCCTAAGTTTTCTATGATTCTTTGATGCACCTGAGGTTTACCAATGGCTGGTATAGTGACTTATGTATATGAATTGGTGATGCACAAAGTGGGAGATATCTCATGACTAGGATTTCCTGCCGTTCTAATTTCTTGTTTAAAACATACTATCAGGAACTGTCGGAGTAAATATTAAGTAGAGTCTGGAGGAGATTTATGAAGTTTGTAGGTGGCAAACTATTATTCACAGGTCATTGTTGTCAATAGAAGAGTTATTTATTTTCTAACAATACAAATATCAAATTTTTAAAATGCAAGGACAGTAAATAATTCTGTAATATATAGATGAAACTCCATTTCATGTCTTAACTGGGACAGATGTGCATATGTGGAAATGTATAAACGCATACAGAGAAGGGAGGGGCATTTAGAAAGAAGGATTCATTTAGATCTTATTCTTTCTCAGACTGACTCACACAAGCTGAGACTGATTTTGGGATTCTTAAAAGGATATAGTTCTGTAACTTCAGCTACCACACGTTGCTCCAGAGAAGTAGAAATTCCTATTGGACAGAACAGCTGGAGCTCTGTTAGTAGCTGTATGCTCATGACTTTAAGACATTTATTACTCAGAATGTGGTTGTGGTGCTTTAATGAAAACCACTTTTGTGAAAAGGTATGGTCTTGAAGAGAGCATGTGAACAAGAAAGGTGAATGGTTCACAGTTTAACTTCAGGAAGCCAAGCCGTCATGAATTCCACCTGCTGAGATCCGACCATAATATAGCAAGTGTCCTAGATGCTATTTTACACTTGAAACAGCTATGGTTTCATTGCCCATTCATGGTACTTTTCTGACTCCAACAAGAGAACAGTTGACTATATTTCAGCTGCCAGAACTAATCCAGCCAGGGAACTTGTCAGCAGTGAAAAAGACTTAAGAATTTCCCCCTAGCACTTCCCACAAGGCACAGTGATATCTTTAGTAGGTAAAGTTTAATGCTGATCTGAATTAGAAAATGAATGTTCTTTTCCAATATTTAATATGCGCTTATTAAAATCTTTAACCAGATTTCCCTCACAATTCTTGTTTTCACTTTATTCCTCAAATAACTCCTCTTTTTCTTAAAGATTCATACAGTGAACGGAAGTATGTGCATATTTTGAGGGGCAGACCACGCTCAGTCAGGCACTGTTAAGGGTTCTCCCATGTAGCTGCACTATCCCACTTTCTTAACTGCGTGCTGTTCTTGTTCTAAGTTGTTTTTCCACGACTATTCTATCCTAATTTACTTCTTCTCTCACTGAAATTAGTGGTAAGATTTCAACAAAATTATGGCTAAACACTTACTAAGATCCAGTCTATGATTTTTCTTTTTAAGCAAAATACTATTATTTTGAAGAAATGCACTTAAATGTTTCTGTCAAGTTCTGATGCTGCTTTCATTGGATGTGGTAACTAGAATAGGCATTATTTAAAT
>NC_139406.1:4525000-4527500 GCF_905368555.1 Meleagris gallopavo | reverse complement strand
GGTAACCTCAGAGTCCTGTCCAGATGGCACTGCAAGAAGTGATATTGACTTAGCTAAGATGCTGGGCTTATCAGCTTGTCCAGAGTGCATGCTTCTGCTTCTGCTGTCCCATCAGTTCTGGGAGGCACAGCATTTCCCTACACCACATTAGCAAATGAACCCTTTCCAAAATGGTAGAGAGTTTGCTGCAGCTTGCACCATTGGCAGCGCAGAAAGGACCAATGCTCTTTCATTTGTTATTGATGGCTTAGGAGCATAGGAACTGCCCTGCTGAAGCAGCCTACTAACATGCTGCTGAGCTGATTGTGCTGTCTCCCAGCTACACGAATCATGCTAGGGAGTAGTGTAGGAAAACCCAGAGAAAAAAAAACTGCCACTGGTGTTTTTGTTTTGTTTTGTTTTTAATCAACTTAATTGTACCCTTAGTATTTGGATTTGATGTCTCATCATATAGATATTTGCATTCTGCTTTTCTTTCCTATCTGTTTATATGGTTCTGCTGCTGAAAAATATCTTGAAGAAAAAAAAAATCCACAGGAAAGATAAATATTAATTGAGATTGGCATATTTTTATGAATTAACTCTAACGTAATGCTGAACTCTGGGTGTTATCAGGCTTACTTTCTGAGCACAAGACACAGTGCCCATTAAGGTGCAATTGAAAAGTTGGTGTCAGAAAAGAATAAATTGCAGAAGTAACAGTTTTCCTTAGAAAATTACAGTGCATCTTGTAATTCTGTCAATATCTAGTAAGGAATGAATGCAAAAAAACAGGAAGCAATCCTCTTGCTATGATTGGATTTTCTGTTCTTCCTATGTGCCTACACAGATTCTAAGACATCCCGGGAAGTGGAAGAAGTGAGAGAAAGTCCTGTGTTTCTGAGCCCCCAATTTTCAAACAACCATTCCTGTTACTAGCATTATATGTACCTCACAAGAAAAAAGGCATAGAATTCACTACAAATTACAGTTTGAAGAAGTACTTAAATGATGATCAATCATTCAAGAGCTAGTAATCACAATTCAGAAAATACAGCATATTTTTGGTTTAATTAAAATGTTTTTAAAACATTATTATTCTTTTCATAGAATCATAGAATTCTTAGATTTGCAAGGGACCTCTGAAAGTCCAACTCCCCTGCAGTGAACAAGGACATGCACAGCTAGATCAGGTTCTTCAGGGCCTTATCCAGCCTCACCTTGACAGTTTCCAGGGATAGGGGATCCATCACACCACTGGGCAACCACATCACCCTCACTGCAAAAGTTTTTTTCCTTGTATCTAACCTGAGCTGATAGCCATTTCTCCTTGTTCTGTCGCCACAGACCCTGCTCAAGAGTCTGTCCCCTTCTTTCTTGGAGCTCCCCTTTAGATACTGAAAAGTTGCTATCAGGTCACCTCACAGCCTTCTCTTCTGCAGGCTGAAGAGCCCCAGACCTCTCAGCCTGTCATCCTAGCAGGAGAGATGTTCCATCCTGTAAATCACATTTGTGGCCCTCCTCTGGATGCACACCAAGAAGTCTGTGTCTCTCCTGTACTGAGGACTTCACATCTGGACACAGTACTCCACGTGAGGTCTCACCAGTGCAGAGTAGAGGGGCAGGATCACATCCCTCAATCTGCTGACCTTGCTTCTTTTGATGCAGCCCAGGGCACAGTTGGCTTTTTGGGCTGTGAGGGCACATTGCTGACTCATGTCCACTTTGCCATCCACCAGTACCAGGCAGGTCTTTTTTGTCAGGGCTGCACTCAATCTTTTCATCCATCTATCCAGGTGGAAGATCATGTATTTGCATTTGTTGAACCTCATGAGGTTCACCTGGGCCCACTGCTCAAGCTTGCCTAGGTCCCTCTGGTTGGCTTCCATCCCTCTTGTGTGTTGACCTCACTCCACAGCTTGGGGTCATTTTCTGAGTTTAAACCTGCAGCCCGTTCTCATACTGGCCTTGAAGTGTAAACATGACTTCTTACTCTTTAGATATTGTAAAGTTTTGGTAAGTAAACTGATTAAAGCAATGAGATCTTGGTATCCAAAACAAGTGTAATGGGGGTGCACACAGAGGTTCATATGAGGCAGTGGATAGGTTATGAACTGTTGTCATCCCTTGGGCCTCCTGAGGTTTAAGTATATTAAAGCTCAAAGTTTACTTCAATCAAATGACTGAAATAACTTCAGCCTGGATATTCCATAGTTTCACAGCCTGAATGAGGATTCAGCCTGCGTTGTGATAACTCACCCATTCTCTTCTAATTATTGCTCAGCATCAAATTTCTTTCCTTTCCCTTCTTTTTGTTAATTTATATTTTACCTAGAGCAGAAGACTGAAGAAAACTAAGGTGTACCAACATGCACCTTTTCTCTCTGAGCCCTTAGAAGCTGTTGCCACCTATGAATGCATTGTATACAAAGGGGGACATTAAGAACTACAGAATATCTGAGAAAATACAGGCATCATCTCTGAGAAAATATAGTTTAATCTGTGTTTGTATTACTTAGTC